>NC_056748.1:676729128-676759128 GCF_019279795.1 Protopterus annectens | reverse complement strand
TATAATGCATACTCCTATTTATATATGTGATAGGCTTTCATGAGGAATGTATTTTTCTGTGTCACTCATCTTGTACATCTGAATAAGATAAGAGGCCGATTGTTCGTTTAAGTATTTTATTACATACAAACACATCAGGATGGATAGTAGAAACATTAAACTTAAACTAACTGACTGACTACTACATGCATGCATGCTCTCACTGTGGCTGCTCACTCAAAATGGCACTCTTGCTTGCATGTGCTCAATACTTATATGCACATGCCTGCTGACTGGAATGCTTCTTAAAGGTATATCACACACACTGATCTACATCCTCCCTCTTTACTGAGCCGTCTTGCAATGACAATGACATTCCAATAGGCATGCAAATTATACAGACAATAATGAACAAAACAACATTCATGTCCATGCAGCCTTGTATCTGGAACTAGCTCTGGAAATGGGACCTCATCTTGTAATGTAATAATTAGGACTGGGATTAGTAAAAGGGACAGTCACTGGGGAATATTCTGCTTTAGGATTCTTGGTGATATTCTCCAGAACAGAGATATCTGCTGGAATGTCTTCTGAAACTGGAACACTGAATAATTCGTTCTGAGAATTAGAGTCTTTATTACAGGCAAGATGCTGTAACATTGGCTCGGACACTGGTTATAAATGCTTCATACTCCACCTAAATTCCATTCCCTGTGATTCCTCAATGTACGACCTCAGCTCTTGTTGTATTTAGCACATGGAGCCAACGAATTGCTACTGATTGGTAATGTGGTTCTGGATTGTCTTGGCGTAAATCTTTGGGCAGGTGAACCAAGATGATCATCACAAGGAATGTTTCTGAGATTTAGGAGATTTAGAAAAACATCAGTATTGTCTCATTTCACTTTCTCTCTAATAGCTGTTTTGCACTTCAAACTGCATGTTCAGTGAAGCCATTTCACTGTGGGTGTTAGGACTACTGGTAATATGAACAAAGTCCCACATTTCAGCAAGTCTTTTGAACTGCTGAGTTGTAAATTGTGCAGCATTATCAGGAAAGAGACTGTGTAGACTACCATGGACAGAAAAATGTCTCTTCAACTTAGTAATGACAGTATTTGATGTTAGGTTAGGAAGTAGGTCAATCTTGTTCCAATTTGAATGAGTCTACTAATACAAAGTAATGTTGACCATTCTATCCGTAGACATCTGTGGCTACTGTCGACCAAGGTAGTTCAGGAATCTGGCTTAACTGAAGTGTTCTTTTTGTTGATGCGGTTTAGTACTATTACATACAAAACACGATGACAAAACCTTCTCAATATCTTTTGACAAACAAGGTCAAAATACTAATCCTCTCACCCTTCTTTTAGTAGAATCAGTTCCTGGGTGGCCATGATGTAAGATCTTAATGTACTCTTGTTGCAAGGATTTTGGAACAATCACTTTTGGACCTTTCATGATGATACCATTGTCTGACAAAATGTCATCTCTGTAAGCAAAATATTGCTGCACATCTGCTGGTAAACAAGATTGCTTTGATGACTATCCTTGAATAATAAAGAGGTTTAGCTGCTGGAGAATTGTATCCAATGCTGTGTGAGATCTGAGCTCATGAAGACATGTGGAAGAAAGATTTCTCACTTCCATGACTTCAAAATCAGGTTTCTCATTCTCATGCGGTTCAATGTTTTTTCTGGGTGATCTGCACAAAGCATTCGCAAGATGAAGAAGTTTGCCTTTGGTATAAATAAGATTGAAATTTTACTTCTGCAATTTGAGCATCATGTGTTGTAGTCTAGCAGAAGCTGTGTGCATTGGGTCTATATTAGAACATCGAATGTTCAATAGTTCGTATCACTAAAGGTCGACCTTTAATGATCAAACTATTAAAACATTGAATGTTCCTAAAAAATAATTCAAAAACAAAAAAAAAAAAAGAAAAACTAAAGGGTGTAGGCAGGGGAGCAAGCCCCCCTGCACCCCCCTCGTGGGGGGCTGTGCCCCACCCACACCCCCGTTACTTAATCTTGTCGACAATATCACATTCTTTCGACAATATAATATAGACCCGTGTGCATTGGCTTTCTCAAAATAGTGACTAGAGGTTGGTGGTCAGTGTTAATTTGAATTAGGTTGGCCATAAATATAATCATGGTACTTCAAACATGCAAACACAATTGCCAAGAGTCTTTCCTCTATTCGAGCATACTGCATCTCAGTTCGGGTTAAAGTTCTTGATAAATAGTCTACACTCTTGAAGAATGACTGCACCAAGACCAAACTTAGAAGCATCATAGCAACAAGTTTATGCTTCAGGATGTCAGATGTTCTTTGATGTTGCTCTGACCATGACCGGTAGGCATCGCTGTGTGTCAGCTCTCTGAGCAGAACTGAAAGTTGACGCAAATCTGAATGAATTTGCCTAAATAGTTGACCATGTCAAGAAAACATTGTAGGGTTTGGATATCGTCTGGAGTGGGCATCTCAAGAATTGCAGTTTTCTTGGAAGGATCTGGTTGTAAGCCTTAACTGGTAAGCAAATGACCTACATAAGTAACTTCTCATAGCCTGAATTTACATTTCTGAGGATTTGGCTTAAGATTGACTTCATGAGCACTTCCCAGAACATTCTTGATGTTTCTATCATTTTCAACTTCACTATTTCTCCTACATGAATATCGTCTACTATAGTAGCACATGGATAGCCAGAAAAAATTTGTTCCATCACATGCTGAAAGACTTCATTGGCAGAATTTATCCCGAAAGGCATTATCAAAAATCTGTAGCTTCCAAATGGCGTAGTAAATGTAATTAGTAATGCAGATTTTTGGTCAAGGAAAATTTTTCTAAGGCCGAAAAAACAGTAGCATTTGGCATGAGGTCAGCAGCCTCCTCAACTGTGATTTCTTCAAGTCTCTTGTATCAATACATATTCTGATATCATGTGAGCTTTCCTTATGAGCTACCACCATGGAAGATACCCACTCGGTTGATTCTTCAACTAGACAAATTACTCCTCACTGCACCATTCTATCTAGCTCAACCTTGACTCTGTTCTGCCTAGCTACTGGAACTTTCCATACTGGTCTGATAATTGGGCTTACCTCAGGGTCTAATTTCAAGTTTGTCTTTGAAAAGATCAGCATTGTCAGAAAAATAGTTTGGGCTACATTTCAGCTGTTCTCATTCAAACATACATGGTTACCTCTTTATTAAACAAAAGCCGTCCCATTTTCAAACTGTCTCTGAGGCATAGCAATGACTGCACGTGTCTCCTGACCATGCATAATTGTAGTCATGGGTGTTCCCAGCAGAGTAACATGAAAGCACTACTCATCCCTTGGTTTGAATTTCTTCACTAAGCTTCCCACACTTTGCCAAATAAACCTTCTTACCAGCTTTTACTCTAGCAAATGTTTCACTGACATAACATTGAACTTTGAGCCAGTATCTACTTTGAGCTCTACAGGTCTCCCATTAATCCAAACAGTACAAAATACTCCGTTCTTTGCCTATGAATCTACTGAATTGACTTTTTCAACAAGCACAGACACACCATCAACATAAAAAGTATGGTTGCAGCTTTCTAATTGAGTAACTTTCCTCTTTGAATGCTCTTTTTTAATAAAAGAATGTGGTCCTTTAGATTTGCAAAACATTTTGAAATGTTTCCACTTTTTACAAGAATGGGATTGCTGACAAAAAGCTAAGCACTTTTCTCATTTGGACACATGATTACCACCACAATTATGATAGCTGACTATGAGGCTAGTCCAAGGTTTTGTTGAGTCACCTTTGTGCTTCACTGAGCATGTTTACTTCACAGAGCATGCTCTGATATTTGCTAGAAAAGCTCTGAGTTTCACCAAAGTTGCCACACACTTTGGCCTGTATGTCTTAACCACATGCTGTGTACTATCTATATTAGCAGTCAAAGAAGATATATGTGTGCTTTTCTCATTTGTAAACATACTTGCGTGCTTTTTGGTAAGCTCATATATCTGACAAATCTATGTGGCCACATTCAAAGTAAAATCACTGTCTCAAAGCAAAATCTTTCTCACTGTATCATTATTGATACCACACACACTCCTGTCTTTTACCAACTCATCTCTCAGATCACCAAATCTTCCCATTTTAGCTTTATTTCTCAAGTTGGTTATATATGCTGCAAAAGTTTCATTAGGCTTCTGAACTCCTGTGTAGAATAAGTGCCTTTCCATTGTAATATTTGTTTGGTGGTTACACATTTCTCTAAATTTATGTTTTAAACACTAAAAGTCTTCCCACGTTTCAGCCATTACCACAATATGGTGCCCACCCCGCAAACACAGCAGGTGCAAACACAGATGAATGCTCTTTTTCAATTGCTTCTGACCCAGTTAAATTAAGCAGAATAAATGCCTTTGTATATTTGCCTTTGTCAGGAAAAGCAGCCTGTATGTAAATATCATACTCTTGCTCAAACACTCTCCAATTATTTGTAATATTGTTATCAAACACAAGAGAACTTGGTCTGCAAAATCCTTCTGCCATGCCAACAAATGATGTTTAAACACAATGCATATATGGGCATTGTAATTATGTATAAACATGCACATACACCAGGTACTTGTAATAACATTCAAATGCACAATAAACTCTTTGAAAGACTGTACTTTGCAAAAAAAATATTTGAAATAGCTGTACTTTGTGAATTAACTGTACTGTAATACTGCATGCACTTGCCAACACTTTGCACACTTCTGATACTTTGAATAGCTTTAGTTAATGCAAAACAATTTGTAGTACTGAGTGAAAAATATGGTCATTTGCCTTTTTATAGATTTTATGTGATTCAGATATTGTTTCAAATGTTTTTGTAATTATTTCAAATATTTTTATCAATATGTCACATTTTTGGACATTTTATTTAATTAGAAATTCATCCTGAGTGTTCTGAGTAATTCTTTTTATATTGAGTTAAAAATCATTTAAGTGAGTTTTAGTACCTGTAAATCATTTCTAACCTGTTTGATAGTCATTTGAGCAGTACAGATGATCCACTCCTGTATATTATTCCAACTTTAACTGTGCACCTCATGGTTCTAATTCTGAATCCCACTTCTGACACCATGTCACTCATCTTGTACATCTGCATAAGACAAAGAGGCTCGGTGTTCATTTAAGTATTTTATTACATACAAACCCAATAGGGGTGGATAGCAGAAACATTAAACTTAAACTAACTAACTGACTGACTACTGCATGCATGCATGCTCTCACTCTAGCTGCTCACTCAAAATGACACTCTTGCTAGCACATGCTCAATACTTATATGCATGTGCCTGCTGACTGGAAAGCTTCTTAAAGGTATGTCACACACACTGATCTAGACTCAGCTCATAAGGGAGCAGGGTCTCTGGATATATGACAGGCAGTTCTTTTTCACAATTTCATATTCTTGTGAAGGCAGTTTAGTTGTATGTTGTTGGTTTATGGTTTGCTCTTGATTTAAAAGTTTTTGAATATGGAGAGAGTGTGTCCATAAATTTCATCTGTACAGAACTTCACATATTGTCTAATTTTTTTTCACATATTTTAGTATGTTTCTCATAAAATGTGTGGTTTGTGGGGAAATAATTGAGGATAAAAGTCAACTGTATTGACAGATATTTGGCTTTCAGACTTAGAGCACTTCAGAATACTCAAGGTAATGCTAAACTTGCTATTCTATGTTTCTAAGTATTTAAGAACAGTTGCGAGGGGTTGTTGCATAGGTAGCAACATAACAGTAATGTAGTTATGGTGCATCTCATTAAGTTGAGAAAATTTTGTGGTATTTTCTAGCAGGTTACACTGCTGAATCATCTAATAAAATTCCCACCCCTATGAGAAGCAATTAAAAAAAAACCTCACTACTTTATGCTAGAGACTATAGTTGTAAAGTTGCTGTTAATTATTTGATCACACAATAACAATAAATAAATAAATACATACATACATACATACATACAACATACAACATAAAATACATACATAAAAAACAGACTTGGATAAGTAAGCAATGCATTTATGTAGAAGCATGTGAGGATTTTAAACTGCAGTGTAGCGAACATACATGATAAAACAGCATTTGCCAAGAGCAATATTTGTAAGAGTCATAACTGGTTTTCTAGACTTACAATCTATAATATGCTCTTAAAATAACTTTAGAGTCTGTTTATCTTAATAGTTGTAGTGGTGAAAAAGGTAGCTTGCTTTCCTTTTGTTATGAATATTATGAGCTTGATTTTCATGTAAAGCATATTTTATTAATAATAATAAATAATACTAATAATAATAATAATACAAACATGTTATATGAAAAAGAAGATGAGCAATAAAATATAAAATTTATTTTATCTAAGTCTTTGTCTCTCACATCCCCTGTTAGTTCTAGTCTCTCTCCCTCTGTCTTTTTAATACTGAAAGTGTTTGCTCCGTTATTATGGGAGGTTTCATTAAAAGTTTGATTGATATTGTAATACAGGCAGTTGCAGGGTTAACACATTAAGTATCAAGCTATCCTAATTGTGTTTCTTTTTTTTTAGGAGGTCAACGGCAGTATTGGATGAGATTTGAAATGATGGAGAGTGATTTTTTTCTAGTTCAAGACATTCTTCAAATCATTTACAGCCCAAAAGACGATAACAGCTAAAAATTTCCCCTCAGAATCCATCCAAGAGTGTTTGGAATAGTTCAGCAAATCTAGTGGTATAAAAAAAGAACAATGGTACAAAAGAAAGTAAAATGAAAGCCTTAAAAGACAAACCTGAAAAGGAAGGGCATTCTACAGTAGTTCAATGAGGTAACAACCTTCAACTTGAAAGTTTAAATGAGTAGCTTACAAAGTAAGTCAATAGCACTCTTCCACCTAATGCTTCATGAAGGAGCTAGGGTTTGAGTGAATATGTGATTGTGGTCTGGGATTAAGCCCAGTAACTCTTGAATGTTTAAAAGAGTAGCTTACAAAGTAACTCAGCATACTTCCTCCTAACACTTCATGGCAGAGTTAGTATTTGAATGAGTACATGCTCCTGGGAGTAAGGCCTGTAGCCTTCTGATATTCTTTGTAACAAAGCCAACTAGACTTCTTGATTTCAGTAACATTGCATGCATGCATGAGTGCCATGACTTACCTTTAGTCTGATTTTGCATAGACACCATGTATAAATTAATTTAGTCTGCCAAAGATAACTTTACCTACTGAAAAGTATCTTATTCTTTCACATACCTTTTCATTCTTTATTTCTTTAGAAGCTGAAACACTTGGCAGTTTACTTAAGGAGGACTATTTCAATTATTGAACTGCACTGAGGAAAAGGGTTGACAGAATGGATACAACATCTTCTACTTTTTTCCTAAAGCAGTCTCCAGGAACAGTGTTCCTTCTTTTACATTTTTTGTTTGTCTCATTAACACATTGTTAAACAACCCTGTAATTATTTCATCTTCAGCAGGACAAACAGAGAAAAAGGTGGACTAGTTAGGGCAATGAGATGGACTAGGAATCTTACCTGCATCAAGTCTACTTTTTCAGGGACCTTCATTTTGTTTAACAGTACCTTAGCTGACCTGCAAATGTACATACATACATACATGTACATTACATGTACACGGACACACACACATACACACACACACACTTATAAATGCCTACAGTACATGTGTTTTTCTTCTGTAACACTTTCCTATGTCACTATTTTGGCTATTCCAGTGTAGTAAACTGGATGTTGCATAGGTTTGCTTCCAAAGAAATACCTGACACCTTAAAAAGAGAGACAGATAAACAGTTGTTTTGATCTTGATTAGCTCACTTCTGTATGACATGGCCATCTATAAACTTTCACAGTGGCCCTTTGTTGTTATTAACTAGCTTTTATACTTATATAACATCAGTGTCCTGCAGTTGATACTAACTAGCTCTTATATACCATTAGTGTCTTGCTGTTGATGCTAACTAGCTCTTATAGACCATCAGTGTCTGCTGTTGATACTAACTAGCTCTTATATACCATCAGTGTCCTGCTGTTGATACTAACTAGCTTTTATACCCATTTCTCAGCAGTCCATTAGCAGTGCTGTATATAGACAACCAGTCTAAGAAATGAAAGCATTTTCATTTAAGTTTAGAATTTTGCTCATGAATAAGTACAATTCTATTATTTATCCTACTACACATGCACATTCGAACATGTAAAATTTGACATATTTTTCTCAAGTTTTTTTTTCATTAAGCATTCAGTTGCTGTCAGTTATTTCAATAGTTTCTGCAAATAAGCATCCAGTTACTAATGCAAGTAATATCCCCACAAAGCTTTTCTGAATGCTGTTATATTTTTCCCTGCTCATGCAGCTACACTGTAAAATATATCAACATAATTTCCTGGTCCCATTCAAGAAACACATCACAGCGAATGACATTTGATGACCTTTATTAATTTCCCTAAACATAAACTTTAACCGATATTCATTCATTTCAACCAAACATGATACAGGTGAAATAACATCCATGAAACATTATCATAGGACAGGACAACGTAAACCTGCTCATCCTGATCAGTAAGCAGCATCCATACCTCCACTCACTTACTTATGAAGCAGCGTGCCCGCTCACTTCAGTTACCATTTATTGCATTATACCATCAACTAAATAAACAGCTTCCTCCACTTGCTTATGTACTTCTCAAGCAGCGTAAACACTCACTTTTGTTACCATTTATTGCATTATACCACCAACCAAATAAGCATCTTCCTCGGCTTACTTATGTACTTGTCAAGCAGCGTAACTGCTCACTTTCCTTTCCCAATTTATTGATCTGACCATCCAACAACAGAGGGGGAACAGAAGAGGCAAGCCTGCCCCTCTTCTCCACCCACCAGGCTGTTCCCCCTCTCTCCACCAAACTTCCATCATATACCCACCATTAGGGGATAAGACCAAACATAATTTGGTGTACAATAATTACCAGGACATTACCAGCCCCTGGCAATTACCTAATGATTACCAGGGCATGACCTACCACTGGACAAGGACAACTCAACCCCCAACCACCAAAACTAAATAAAAGCAATTGCATACCACCCTTCTTATAGCAACCCACTTTTACTTGCCCAATGGCATATAGAAACAACCTGAAAACTTTCAAATACCATTTAACAGCTGCCTTGCTAACAGTAAGGTACCTAAACCCCATGATAGCTTTAGCAATCTGACCCATCTTAGTTCTATCAGTACCCTTGATTGCCACCAGCAATATACCAAACTTCAAAATACCCTATCCCACTTGGTCGAAACAAGATTAGTGACATGCAAACTCCGTCCGGAATGTAGATAATAAACCATACCCAATCTCTCCTTCAAGTATGGTAAATCACACCTCATGCAAGGACGCCCCATCTAGCTCACCACCTGAACCCACTTACTCAATGTAACCCACTAATCCCCTACCCCTGAAGGCTGCAACCCTACCCAAGCCAATCTCAGAAAACCCCAGCTACCAATAATACAGTGTAAATTCACTCCTGATGCTCCCCACCCAAAACAAGCAAAACAAACCATTACATTGTAACTATTGGGAAGAAAATATAACAAACAATTCCATATGTGGCTGCCTTGCTGGAAGACCATGACTTCTTTTCACACCACTCCATCAACAGACATCAACGTTGACCTCCTCTCTCACCTATCAAAGCCACCTTCCTTCAATCTACCAAGTAATGCCCAGTCAGCCCATCTCCATTTGCAAACTCCAAAGGATCTGTAAAAGAAAAAACTGTAAATACTTCATTCACACATAATCACAACTTCTTAATGACAGCATACACCACCACTGGCATATATCCTTCATCAACTGCTTAAAATGCATTCACTACCGCATACAAACACCAATGAAACTTAAGATGTGTTAACAAAACTACCCGTAAGATTTCCTCCACACCTCACAGATTCACGATACAACTGATACCCATGTGAAATAAACGAATAATTGCATTTAAAGGCCTATTCTATAAATAAATATATCATTCTTTTCCCAACCAATTGGTTCCCAACAACATTGTTAACCGTAATTAAGGCAAAGAAAAAAACATCCATAGTCATACTATTATAGCCTATTACCAAACATGAGGTGTAAATCCCCCCCCCCCCCCCACGGCTCTACCTATATCCCTTTTGGACACAGGCAACAATCACCCATGTCCCTCTTAAATAAGAGCAACATGCAATGCACTCTGGATTAAGGAATCTTACTTATTTGAAGCTGGCTAGTTCATCAAAACCTTAGAGTCATTAACCTAGTAACTACCCCCACTCCTGAAATTCGTGTTGCTCCTCCCACCAGAAAAAAAAAAACAAAACTACCCCTAAGCAAATATCAAACCCTATAATTTGGCCTCAACATACCCTATTCTCCCTTGGCCTTACACTACCCACCTGCACCAACCTTGAAATGTCTTAATGAGTACAAAACAAACACTTGTTAACATACCATCTCCCAAATATCAACCCCCCTCCCCCAGCAGAATACCTTACTTCCAAATACAAGTGCATAATAATCATAAATAAAACAAATATAGATAAACTGACTTTTAAGGGCCACAGCACCAGTAACCTAGTGACTTCCTTTGCCTTTAATTACTGCGCATTCACCCCACCTGTAGAAACCCCCCAGACCCCCCATAACAGATCCGCAACCCTGCTTTACCTAGCCCCCAGCATACTCCTTTACTTGTTGATACACTACCCAAACCACACCAAGTTTGACATATCTTGCTAAACAGCGAATAAAATAAAATTCCCTGTGACCCCTTTGTACACAACTCCAACAACCGGAAAGTCCAGCCCCTCAGCATCAACTACCTTGAATTACTTCCAGAAGGACAAGGACTCTTTACATTACACTCCCCCATCAAGCACATTTATGCACCATTCCCTCAACATACTTCCTTACATAACCCCGTATGCACCACTCAAGCACCAAATTCCACAATCCCATTATACACTAGTCCAACCATCAAAATCCACATAAAGAATCCATTACCTTTCAAAGGCATTTATTCAGGGTGCAGACCACTGGTCCCTCATGACCATCTCTGGCCTTCCTGTGCACCACCCAAGCAGCAGTGGCATCCATTGAACCAGCTACAACACCTCCGACTCTCCTTCCCTTTGGTCACCTCCGCAATCTGTAAAAGGAAAAACACAGATTAATCACCTTGCCCTAAAAGAAATAAAACAGCTATGAACCTCAAACCCTGTCCCTGTACCTATACATTCAAATGTACTCACAATGATCCCCTCACCACTTTGTGGAAATAAAGGTTTGCAACAGCATGAATTAACTGACTGTTTCTCAACTGACCAGCCACACTGTAGCCCTCAAACGTAATCCCCAAAAGACTACCACCTTAACCCCTTCACTCTGACATTATAGTACAAACAGCAGTAACTGAAGCTATGCTTAAATGCCCTATCAAACGCCAAATGTAAATTGATCTATCACTGAGTATGCCAGAAATAAGACCTCCTGCAGATGAATATAAAATTTAAACACCAAGACACATGGGTTTACTTTTAATTTCATACCACCTCAAATAATTTATTTTGCAAACAGTCAACCATGCTCTCGACCTACCATCTCCAAAACAAGGAGCAGTAGCCCTCACAATATGGAACAAATGGACAAACTATGAGACACATACTAATAGCTTACTTATCTAAGCCAGGAAATACAATTACATTTTTTTTTTTTATTACTTAGAATGTTACACCATTGTACTACATTCTTCCCGACCAGTGTGATCCTGAACTGCTGATGTGCTTTTAACTGCCATTCTAACCAGCAATATCAGAATGAAGTTCCAAACTGTTGATGAAGCACTATTGAAAGTATGCCAACCCTCCATACCCATTAGTGCCACTGCTGCAAAAAATAGCGAAAACACATCTGAAGGCAAGCAGCCAACTGCCGAAGAAATCATCCTCCCACACAGAAGGTTGCCACTTTCCCTCTTTCTTACCGCTTGTAGGACCCTGCTATACATCCTCGGAAGCAACACAAAATCCCATGCACCACAAAGCCCAAGCAAACGAAAACCCAAATGCCCAAGTGAAAGAAGGGGGATGAGGAAGCAGCCCAAACACCAAAAGCTGCCAGCCACCACCCAGCCAACAAACCCCCAAGAGGTCAAGCCAAAGCCGAGCTCTGATTCATTTTTTTTTTGTCCCTGCCTCCCAAGTCAAGAGTGCCAACCCCATCATAGGTCACAACAGTCCACATGACACCTTGACGCAATGTATCACTAACCCAAATGTCCCAAGTGCCAAAATTCAGTGACAGCCACTTTCAGCTGCCAGCAGTAGTTCCTTGCCACATACAGAACAGCCCTTGCAATGGTTTCCCATCAGACATGCAAAACACTGCTTGGGTGACAAGAACAGATGACTCAGCCAAAGAACAGCCAGAACTGATCACACTACATACCCAGTACACTGATTATTGCACTATGTCAAACCACCATTGAAATCCACCAGGGCAGCAGACATGTTTTGCATTTTGGCAAGACACCCCACTTGATGCGCTTGCTGCCAGTGCATGGATCTCCTGTAATTACCACATATTTTCTTTTGGATTTTATAAATATATGTGATGAAAACAATAATTAATGAAACACCAAGGCACATCATCACACAAACTGGATATTTCAACTCTAAAAACTTTTCAAATGTACACCCCACAGATCGCACACCTGGATGCCATTTCAAAACCCCGATGCACTGAGGTGAAACCCAGAGGTAACAACCAATACCTACCAAAACAACATCCAAGCTGCAGTGATGATGCTAACAATATCCGTCCTGGCTTCAACAAACCCTTGAAAGGTATGCCTGGTTATCCGACAATAAATCTGCACAGCTGAGAGACAGAATGGCCACAATCCTCCATCCATCACTGTCACTGTGCATGCATGGCAACCACAGTCACACCGACCCGCTCAAAGCCCGCACAAGCCACTCACTTCTTCACCAAGGAAAATATCCCAAACTGAGCCTGGCAGACCATCCACCCCACAAATCCTGAACCCAAGCAAAAGTCACAAACAATCACCACTGCAAGCCAAGAACCCCACTGAAAATCAAGCAAGACAACATTGGCTTTTTCTTATTACATATAGACATCAAGAGAAGCCTCAAGTAGACCGCACATGCGCGCCATCCCCAGTGCCTCCAAGGGACCCTTAAACCTGCAAAAGCATTCAAAGCACATCGCAAAAGGAATGGCACAGATCAAAAACCAACAGGACAGCTGCCTGGAAACACACAACACCCACACTCCTCCCACAGATGTGGACATGAGAACACTAGCACAACAAACAAAATTCTGCCCCCCCCAGACCCAAGAAACAGAACCAGTTCACCAACTTTTCTTGCAATTAACTGAAATGCCAAAGTTTTTGCTATTAATGGTAGAAGCCATGAAAGTAACAGATTCACATTAACCACACCATCTGCCAGGATAGTCTTGCAAGATGCCTTAGCCAAACCAGCTAACCCCCCATGTTCTAGAAAATGGCCAAACCTTGAGATAAAAGTACCCCTCTCTGATAATATGTACCATTGACCAGGAGACCCCACTCACTATCCCCCCACTGTAATCCCACAGGCATCAAAAAAAAAAAAAAACCTTTGTTATTAACCTCACTTACCTCCTTCATACCAAATCATTCCAAGGCCCACCTGTCCACCAATACCTACAGGTCATCATGGGCAAATACATGCCATAGCAAGTTCATGCCAAAATGTGACTCCTACTCCAGTTACACTTGCCTAACATCCTTTAAGCCCCTCACTACCCATACCTCACTTCCTCCCAAACCTCATCCATTCCTATTTAACCCTATCCTCCCCATATCCTCCCAATTGCTGCTACTCTATTATCTAACCCCCCACCCCTTGAAGATGTCCCTGGACAAACTGGTCTGTTCCAAACCTCATTTATGCCATTCTTTCATACAATATTTTATAATGGCAGTACAACAAATTAAATCTAAAGAAAACAACAATTAAGCATTAGTGTAAAATGTACTGGTTAAAGTTACTTTGAAATACAATATGTAAGCTGAAGGATGCCAACACATACAGAAAGAATGTAGAACATTGTAATAGTTTCCTCTGGTATAAAATGGCAGTTTAACTACCTCTATAACACGGTTGTCTAGCTATGAATAACTAACATCTGAAAAAGGCACCAGTGTCTGACCACATTTTTGAAGAAGGCAAGAAAACATCAGATAACAAAACAACATTCCAAAGTCCCATTCCTAGAATTCCTACCAGAGGCATCACTGCTAATAACATTTAACTGGTCAGTTATTAATCACATTCCATTTCCTCTGGTAGCAGTCAGTTTTTACACTGATGTAATTTACCAGTTTTAAACTTCATAAATCTAAGAAATGCTCCTGGTAATGGAGTGTCTTTAACAGCCATTTCAATGCTATCAGGCACTGCTGGTCAGGATCATAGTACTTGGTGCAGGGTATAATTTACTACTACAGGCAATATCTAAACTGTTCCTGATGCAAAATTTTTAGAAAATGTATTAGACAACAATGTAAACATTGATTAAAAGCTTTTATATTTTACACTAACGATCTACAAATGTGTCATATGTTTTTTATAGTTCATTTTATCCCATCATGCCTGGCAAACATTATACTGCTCCTACAGATATTGAGATAATTCTTAATTCAGAGGGCTGTCATCTCAGCAGCCAAGAAAAGAGTTTAGTCCCCATTGTCACTACTCCCATGTGTCAGAGTTACTTCTTCCCAATTGTGAGAAGGTCTCACTATCTCAGACGAGGGCCACTCATGTTTAAGGATAAACCACATTGAGGGAACTGTTCAGTGCACTTCACAAGGTTATTTACTTTCCTTTTTTCTTTATCTCTTTTTTTTTTTTTTTTAATTAGCTTAACACGGCCCTAATGCAACTGACATATATTGAATAAAATAACATGAAATCAGTTGTTTTTACCAAATATGTTTGTGTTTGTGTTTTGTGTGTGTGTGTGTGTGTGTGTGTGTGTGTGTGTGTGTGTGTGTGTGCGTGTGTACATATAAATATATATATATATATATATATATATATATATATATATATATAGGTATACATGCATTTAGCCGTCCATTACCTTGTCGACGTACCAAATGTCGAAAGCAGTGCAGCAGGTTCTCATATGTCCAAACACAAACTATCCACCCTTTTTGATGCATGGTAGCACTTATTTAGGTGGCAGACTGGTCAGAAATGTTGCATTCGATGTTTCATACAAAATTCCGAACATTCGCTTCTTTGAAATTTGACATTCTGGTTCGAAAAAACTAATGTTCGTATATTGTTTCAGCGACTAAATGCATGTATACCATGTATATATATATATATATATATATATATATATATATATATATATATATATATATATATATATATATATATATATATATATATATATTCACTTTAGAAGACTGAAAGTGCATAGCACTGAAACTCAAAACATTGATAACATTGAAAAACCATAGGATACCAGCAGTTAATGTACGACAGCATAAGTACATACAGAAACAAATGAAAAACAAACCATATTACACTTCTCCAAATATAACCAGGGGGAAAAGGCACCCTGCACCCCTACCCCCCTGCTATATAAACATATCAACTCTGAGATCACTCTAAACAGAACAAAACAGCAAAAATGCAAACTCTGCTGTTTTGTTCTGTGTAGGGTGATCTTGGAGTTGATATATTTAAGTAGCAAGGGGTATGGAGGGGTGCAGGCCCCACTTGGGGGGTGGAGGGTGGCTTATCCCCTGCTTATATTTGGAGAAATGTATAGAGTGTATTCTGAATAGGGTTTCAGAACTCTGAAGAAGTCTTTACTTAGAAGAAAGTGCTAAACTGCTATCACTTGCTATTTTTGCTACTTGTTGATTTTAATAAATTGTTTGGTGATATTTCTCGGCTGTTGTTACTGGTCCTTTTGGGCACATGGATCTCCACTCAATTTTTCATACCCATCTTTCCTACCAGTTCTGTAATAACACCAAGTAAATACTCATTTTTATTTTATGGGCCGGAGACCCCAAAGAAGTTAAAGAATTTTTGAATTACATTAATGGTATTACATCATTCTTGGTATTTAAAGGGAAATACAGTTCCAATAAAGCTATTT
The DNA here is from genome assembly GCF_019279795.1 of Protopterus annectens. NCBI lineage: Eukaryota > Metazoa > Chordata > Ceratodontiformes > Protopteridae > Protopterus > Protopterus annectens. The sequence goes on along the minus strand of NC_056748.1, from coordinate 676,742,890 downwards.
TTTGGTTATAAAAATTGGTAAGGACTCTATGGTTAATAGCTTTTCATCAACTGTGTATAGGAAGGAGACTTACTGCAACAGTTTATTGCATTACAACAGTCACCATCCCCCACAGCAGAAGAAAAATATGTTAAAATGTCAATTTATTATGTTATCACATCTTATTATGAACGAGGTGAACTTTCATGATGAAGTAGTAAAACCAACAACACTAAAACTAATAAAAAGTAAAAAAAGAAAACATACCCAACGAACTGGAAAACACTTTTCTATTGCCTACCCCCTTACTGTATATGGCAGAAGCTTCAAGTATACATCTGCATTGTGAACAGTGGTTGCATTTTCAGTTACCCCCCCATCCTAAGGCATATGATGGTCTTTCCATAAAAGTCTTAAAACAAATGTTTTTTGGTATACAATAATGAGCTTGTCTCCTACATTTGTTTGATACTCCTGATCAATGGAAAACAAGTGCCAGTTCTTGTTTATTATATTTCATATAACAAAAAATGCAAATTATATGGTAATATTAGGGCTTTTTTGAAATCAGTCCCTGAGGTATTTGGGCACCTGTTGGATTGATTGGAATGGAAAATACCTTCCTTCACTTCTTTTCTTTGCCACTTCAACAACAATTTCCCTAAGAAGCCCTTAAGGATACCCCCTTTGTCCAACATCCCCTTTAACTTAAGGCATTTTTCCTCAAAATACATTTCTTCACTAACCATTCTGGTCAACCTCTCACATTGGACTTTAACTAATGCCCTTTTTTGATGGATCAGATGCCAACTATTGAAATGTAACAGAGAGTTGAATAGGTGGGCTTCCTATACACAGTGCATTCAAATCTTGAGTCCCTTTTGTTTTTAATGAAGGTAACATCAAGGAAATCAATTTTATCAGAATTCACTTCCATGGTGAACTTTAAAAATTGGGTGGTGGCTTTAATAAATTTGAAAAAACAATCCAATCTTTCACTGGTATCAACCCAAAAAATAATGATGCCATCAAGGAAGTGTCCATATAGGGACCAACAGTTCCTGAATTGTGATGTAAAAAACTAAGGTGGTTTCCCAATATGCCAATACTAAATTGGCAAAAAATGGGGTGCAGGCTGTCCCCATTGCAACCCCATTTTGCCTAAAAAGTTGATTTTCAAAAACAATAAAGTTATTCTGTAGAGCTGCTTCCATGAGCCTTCTAAGGATTAAACATTCAGTAATACCTATCTCAGAATAAAAACTCAAAATTAAAAAAAACACTCTAAACCAATGTCATAGGTTTAACAGAGACAAAATTCCTCACATGTATTGTGACAAATATAAGATTGTCCGAATACAAATCATTGGAGACCTTAGATAAAAAAATCCCATGAATCCTTAAATAGATGTGGATAATGGTCTTACCCCATTTGTATGCTGATCTATATACTTAACCAAAGGAAAAGTCTTAGACGCCTTTGCATCAACAGTAGGCCTAAATGGGGGTCAGTAAGGCTCTTGTGAATCTTAGGTATACCCGAAATAGTGGGGGGCTCCTAGGATGGCTCACCTTTAAAAATTCATAATCAACAAATGTAAGTTGCTCATTAGCCAATAAATCTTCCAACAACAAATCAATTTTGTGATAGGCTATATTAATTTTATTCACTGAGGACTACTCATAGGCCTCAGTATATAATACAGCCAACATTTTATTGATATAGTCATTGGTATTCATAATTACAATACCCCCACCTTTGTCTGGTTTCTTTGCACTAATCTGCTTATTGTTAGATATTGTTTTAATAATTCCCATTCTTCAATGATAAGGTTAGAGGGGTATTAGTGAGGGATTTTAACAAGCTCCCTGATTTCAAATGCACACAATCTCTCAAAAATATTAATCACGTGATGCAGAGGCAGGTTAAATGTACTCAATTTCTTGCAAATATCATTGGAGGCATGGTTTGCAATGTTCATCCCATATAAAAAAGACAGATTCAAGTTTCTAGTATACATTTTAAGTTGCAGCAAAACATCATCTATTTTTGCTTTTCTACCAGGAACAAAAGTCAGTCCCTTCTCAAATAAATCTGTCAAGGATTCAGTGACCTCTATATCACTAAAATTGTATATTTTAAAGTAACCTATGGTGTTATAAATGATGTTGCAAAGTTCATTTTTATTTTGTAGCACATATTCCCCCTCCTGGCCCCTTTCCCTCTCACTCACCTCTTCCATCTCTGAGGAAAAGGTCTCATTCCATAGTTGTTGTTCATAGTTCCTACTCCATTGCCCTCCCTCTAGGCCTTAATCTCTCTGATCTCCTCGGGGGGGGGTACTCTAAAGGTTCCAACCCTTCCGGATTTTCCTCATAACTAACTTTGGTATACCCCACATCCTCATTATCATAACCATTGCCATCAGTTCTAACAAAATTAAATATCGAGGATTGCCCATTACCTATATTGGGGGGGACAGGGTAAGCTATACCCCTTTCATATTCTCCCTTATCTCTTAAAGGCTTTTTGGTCTTTATAGCTTTCAATTCCATCAACATCCGATCAACCTTAAAAAAAAATTGCCCTATATTCATTAGTTCTCAAATTAAATAATGAATCAGAATGAATGCTAGTGTTTAACTTATTAATGTTGACATCTATTATAACCATTTTTCTTTCATTGTCTTATATCAATACCGTTATTAACTCACAGCTATGGGTATTAAATAACTGTATCAACTCACAGTGTAAAAATCTGAATTCTCGACAAGTCCTGTGGGTATTTCCAAGTTGTTAGCCCTTTTGGTACTTGTTCCACTCTCAGACATTCTGTCAGACAATTTTCCAATTGAAGATTCCAATATTTAAAAAGATATTCCTGGAAGGTTTTAAGTTGGTTGTCAAGGGTTCAGAAACTCTCCCATCTTAGTTCTGGATCAAAATGTCAGCCACATCCCTCCTGTAGCCTTTCAGGGAGATTGAAGTGGTTATAATTGTCTCTGCAAGCACTGGCAGCTACCGAAGTTCCCCTCATACTTCAACTGACCTCCTCGTTGAAACTGCTCACACTGAAAGCACCATTTCTCTGGGCAGGTGTAATCGTGGAAGTATCCACCTCCCCTCAGGGACTGACAAGAACAGATCACACTGGCTGCTAGAAAGTGTAGGAGGCTCAACTGTACAAGCCCCTCCATTGGTTAGTACTTGTCCAATTTGCTGCGTAAGTCCTTGAATAAGGGCTATAAGGTCTCCAACTGACTGAAATCATTTCTCATAATGATCCTGAGTGCCTTCACCTGTGCCCGAGGTGTTTTGGATGAAAAGCCATTAATAAAACCAGCAACACTAATACTGATAAAAAATAAAAAAGGAGAACACACCCGACAAACTGGAAAACACTCTTTATTATTCAAAACATTAAGCGCTCTCGTCCTCAATTCACTGCACTTTTTCAGAATAAACCCACCATACACTAGCACTAAATAAGTACACAGATTAAAAATCACATGACCATTGTGATTAAGCCCAATTGCCTCAATCAAATCAATTAGACATTTGCCACATAAAATATTGAACTATAAAACATAGTACATACAGCATATTTATATCTTATAATAAATATAAAAAGGTTGTCATAAAAAACAGTTTTTAAAATGGCAAACAAATTTAAATAACTAGAGACAGAAATCATGTCATTCAGCCTGGGGCATTTGAACTGCCAACTCAATTCTTTAAATTCTAAATATAAATCAGATGCCTCCCCCCCAAGTCCTGTATTGACATGATCAATCACAATAAACTTAAAAAATGTGTTGAACAATTTTTCATTTTTTATGTGTTTAAATAAAGTGTTATGTTCATCTTTCCTACTTATATCATATTGATAAAGCAAAGGCAATGTGCTGCATGAAAACTTACATGGCAAAACTCTTTTATTTAAAAGAAATAAAAACAGGTAAAAACGTGAGCACTTTCGCGACGTACTAGTTGCTTCCTCAGACAAATGAAAATGCAATAGGAAGTCTTTTTATACCTCTGTTATCAGCTGATAATCAACTAATTAACACTTTTAAGTCAATAAAGCAACAGTAATAATGCAAAAATAACAACCATAAAAACAAGCAATAAAACAATATATAAATAGAATATAAAATAATATATATATATATATATATATATATATATATATATGTATACAATTATTTATGTCTCAACCTACGTGCCTTCAAGAAAGGTTTCAAGGAGAAGACACCATTAAGTCCTGGAGGCTTCTCTGCATTAAGCAAAATAATCCATTTTTGTTTAGCTACCTCAGTGCAGCTCTCTATGTCTCCTCCCCGAACATTAAAATCTATTACCTGCAGCACTAAAAATTTAAAACTATGAGTTTTGTCAGTGGTCATAATATGAGCAGCTAGGGCATTGTTTTCCTTCTTATTATTAATGCCCCTAGTATGATTGAGTATTCTCTCTTTAAGTACTCTATTGGTTTTGCCTACATAAAATGCATGACATTTTTGGCAAAATGAAAAATACACTATATTGGCAGTTTTGCAATCTGCATAGTAAACTACATTAATGATAAAATTACATGTTGGATGCATATAACGAGAATTTATATATATATATATATATATATATATATATATATATATATATATATATATATATGTCTACATGCTAAGCAACTTCTACATGGAAAAGTGCCCTTTCTACCAGATGTACTATTTCTGTTGACAATAGGCTGGTTTCTGTTGCAGAGATGTTTAAGGGACATGTTGTTCCTAAAACAAAAGGCAGATGTGCTGCCAATCTTGTTCACAAGCTCCGGGGCGGTGTATAAGATATTCCAATTCTTCTTAATGATGTTGCAACATTCATTGATGTCACCAGAGTATTGCAACACTACCCTGAATGTATCAGTGCAAGAGGTTTGCTGACTTGAGGAAGCAGACACTTCATATTGATGTTAGTATATCCTCTTTTTCAATGCTCCAGAAGTTTTGCCAATTTAAAAATATTCACATTGTTGACATTTAGCCCCATAAATGATACCCTAACTTTCACAATAATATCTGGTGGACAATTTTATATTGCCTAACCCCTTACTGTATATAGCAGAAGCTTCAAGTATATATCTACATTGTAAAAAGTGGCTGCATTTTACTATTGCCCCCCACAACCCCCTTCTAAGGCATATGATGGTCTCTCCATAATGGTCTTAAAACAAATGTCTTTTTGGTATACAATAATGGGCTTGTCTCCTACATTTGTTTAATACTCCTGATCAATTCCAAACAAGAGCCAGTTCTTGTTAATTATATTTCTAAACTTACTAAATTATCATTCTAAACTTACTAAATTACTAAAATTACTAAACAGTTGAACTTCATACTTGATGTAAATGTTTATATAAAAAAGGGCACTAAGAAATGGAAACTGTGAATCTGAGACACTACAACCTACTAGTAAATTTCACAAATCTATCCCCACAGGTCGCTCCCTGGGGAACAGTTCTCTACAAGCTCCTTAGCACAAGGGACCTAAAAAAGAGCGAGTAGTGAAGCACGCGGAACCGACCTCCTATCCTGAACTCAATAGCTAAAGGGTAATAACCCGCACTCTTAACTAATGATTTTAGCGAACTGTAGCCGGGTTCAGCACTAGAAATACCCTCAATCACCCCATGAAAAACGACTGTAGCAATTTAGCTGCTCTCAGCCATAAAACATTAAAAAATGCTCAGTCGCTGGCGTTTTAAAGGCATCCAGTGACTACCTCTTAGTTAACCCTCTTACATACAGGGAAAAAACTATTATAAATATTATAACCTGCCTGAAAAACCTATTGGAATCAGTAGTTCACCTACCTTGCAACCTGGAAAACCAGTTAAGCCCTGCTCCGCTCGCCCTCGCTTCGCTTGGGCTCACTTCGCGTCCCACCCTGCCCCCAAATTCCACCCGCCCCTACTATTGCTTAATTTATATCTCTCAAACCACACCCAACTCATCTGCAACCAATCAGCTACAAACAATACCACACCCTCAACCTATCTCATCTCCCACTACCAACCCCTCCTCCTTCCCACTACTCCCACATCATTACCAAATCTCCTCCTAACAACTATGTCCACCTCCACAAATATATTACTATCCGTTCTACCAGCCCTACTAATTATCCCATATCTACTCTCCTCCTATGAGAACACAGAACATCTTGGCTTTCACTATCCTAGATTCCAAACCTCAACCCCTTCACTTCTACAAAATATCCCCCAACCTATCCCTTCCCTGAATCTCAATGCATCTGCCTCACCTAACTTTGTCCCTATCAGGCCTAAGTACATCCACAACAAACCTAGGTACTATCATCGTACACTGATCCGAGTCTGGAAACTTATAGTTAGGATAAAAAATAACCTCACCAAGGATGGTGACATCCACCCAAACTCTGGCCCAAACACTTCAACTGCACCCATTCTCTCAGATAAAACCCTAACCAATATAGGCCCATCACACAGACCCCATGACTCCTTGCTGGCCTGCCACCTAAACATCAGGAGTATAAATAACAAAATCCAGCACCTACATGCTCTCCTGGCAGTATATTCACCTGAGATACTCTGCCTCACAGAAACATGGCTAAAACCTGCCACCAAGGACAATGAAGTCCTACCACCTGGGTACAACATGCATAGACTTGATCGTACCCATAAAAAGGGTGGTGGGGTAGCAATACTCTATAAATCCACCATATCTGTCACCATAGTCACCTTGAACCCCCCCCCCATTCAATAACGCTGAAATCATCATCACAAAGCTACATATTAATAAACAAAAAAGCATAAACATTGTCTGTGTCTACATTCCCCCAGGGAAGAACATTGACACCCTTGAGGAGTTCCTAATCTGGCTCAACAACAACCAGCCACAGGAAACTATAATCCTCGGGGACTTCAACACTGACTGGTCAGCCTGTTCCACTCAATCCCCAAAGACCCATATTAACCTCCATGGATTTACCCAAACCATAACCTCACCCACTAGGCTAAGTAAATCACATAACAAAGCTAGTACTCAAGATTGGATACTCATCAACATCTCCCCCCATCTCTACTTAACAGGCACATTACCAGACTATCTAAGTGACCATTGCCTCACATATATACTTAAGACACAAGATTAATTACCGTCAACAACCCACATACAGAACTATAAGAAGCAACAAAAGCTTCGATCCTCTAAAATTTAACAGTGAACTAAAGGCATGCAACTGGTCTGTCCTAAAATGGGTCCCACTAGATGAAGCAGTCTCTTACTTCAGTGACAAATTCCTCACTATCCTTAACCTCCATGCCCCTAGTCGGACTAGTAGAACCAAGATCAACACTGCACCTTGGCTCACCAAAGAAACTAGGGGCAAAATTACATCAAGAAATAAAGCATGGGCCACCTACCGCACAACTAAAACCCAACCTGACCAACTCCTATTTAGGCAACTAAGAAATGAGGCAAAAAAATCCATAACAGTAGATAAAAAGAACTACTACTACTGCATACAACAAGTACACAAAACTAAACCTCAGAAATTCTGGACAGGAATAAATAGACTCCTCCACCCAGGACAAACCACCACCCCCAAACCCATCTGGCACCAATCAAAAAACTCCAGAAGACACGGCAAACTCCTTTAACTCCTTCTTTGCTGAAACCATCCAAATTTTAGCTAACCAACTCACACCCACAGGACTTAATCCTAACAAAACAAAGTCCAACACAATAGCCCCCTTCAAACTCCAACCTGTCCCCACCAAACTCATTAAGACCCTACTTAGTAAACTAAGACCCACCACCCTGGCTGCAGACCTCCTCCCAGCCGATTACTTACAACAAGCTGCAGAGGCCATCACATACCCTATCTCTGTCCTTATCAAGCAAACCATATCAGAAGCCGTTATCCCCAACATATGGAAAATCTCACATATCATACCACTATACAAGGGGAGCAGTTCTTCTGAACTGTCCAACTACAGGCCCATAGCTATTCTGTCTCCACTAGCTAAGATCATGGAGAAGTGCGTTCATATTCAACTCATGAAATATCTCACAGAGAACAAACTACTATCCAATTCGCAACATGGCTTTAGGCCCAATCACAGCACCACAACAGCTCTCCTCTCCTTCTCTGACACCATCAACCACAATTTTAACAATAACAATCTGTCCTCTGCCCTCTTCTTAGACCTATCCAAGGCCTTCGACATGGTGGATCACAAAATGCTAATGAACAGTTTGGAAGCCCAAAACTTAAATAAACAATGGTTTGAGTCCTACCTACAAGACAGGCAACAGGCAGTACTGTGGAAGGGTAAACTCTCCTCTCACCTCCCCATCAGACTTGGAGTCCCCCAGGGATCAATACTAGGTCCCCTTCCTTTTTCCATCTTTATAAATGAACTTGGTGCAGTCATTCCAGAGGCTACCTGCATTCAATATGCAGATGACTCAACCTTGATCTGCTCTGCCTCCTCCCCTACAAAACTTACCACAATAACCCAGAACACCTTCAACAAGGTTGAAAATTGGCTATTAAACCAATGATTAATACTAAATACCAACAAAACTAAGTTACTTCTCTTCACCCCAACAAATAGAACCAAATCACCATCATTAAACATAACAGCTAATAATGGCACCATCATCTCCCCAGTAACCCAAACTAAACTGTTGGGTGTCATGATCAAACCATAAAAACTATCAATTAGAAATTTGGCAACCTCTATAGGATCAGATCATTCCTAACCCCGCAAGCAAGAACTGCTATTGCCTGCTCCCATCTTCTATCAACCCTTCTCTATGCCTCCCCTCTCTTCTCCCACCTGAGTAAAACTGATCTCAAAAAATTGTCAACATGCTACAACCATATTGCTAGATTTGCAACTGGCACACCCTACCGGACCCACCACTGTCTGAACCTGAATCTCTTGGGCTGGCTGGAACTACACCAACTCCTCCAGCTCAACCAGCTCATAGTTGCCCATAAAATACTCCACCACCCAGACACTACTCCAGCCCTCAGAAACATAATCCGCCCTTATAGTAACAATCAAACACTCCGCTCATCCACCAAACTTCTAGTACTTATGACCAAATCAAACCACGCTGCAGGTGACTCCCTCTTTGCCAACTCTGTCAGTAAAAACTGGAACTCACTACCAGATGACATTACCCAAGAATCTTCGCCAACGTTATTTAAACACAAACTTAAAAGCCACCTTAAGTCACATTGGTTATGTCCCTGTACCAACCCTGACTAGTACCCCTTACACCCCCTCCACCTCACTTTAACTTCAAACAAATTACCCTAAGAGTCCATCCAAACAAGTTGATCAATCATACTAACTAATTTAGGTATTATTGCCTTAATAAAATATCCTAAACCCTAGGTAATAAGGTAACAATTACCTACTACCACAACTTAAAGTATGTCTCATGCCTCATGGATGGATGTATTCTGCTATACCTGTAATCAGCCTGTATGTTCTGTAACTGAAATTATTGTACTATCTATTTTTCTTTCTGTATTCACTGTTACTTAATGCTATCTACCTAAAATTTGTAAATTGTTATGTGTCTGGAGCTTTTCTCCCCGGGACTCCGCTGAAAATGGATATGTATCCAGGTGGACCATCCCGGTCAACAAATGTAAAATAAAAATAAATAAAATAAAATTTCATATAACAAAAAAAAAATGCAAATTATATGGTAATATTAGGGCTTTTTTGAAATCAGTTACATTCCTTGAGGTATTCAGGCACCTGTCGGGTTGACTGGAACCTGTTCCTAACAATGGAAAATACCTTTCTTCACGTCTTTTCTTCACCACTTCAATACAATTTTCATTAAAAAAACACTTCAGGATACCCCCTTTGTCCAATATCCCCTTTAACGTAAGGCATTCTTCTTTAAAATGCATTTCGTCATTAACCGTTCTTGCCAACCTCACACATTGGCCTTTAACTAATGCCCTTTTTTGATGGATCAGTTGATGATTCTCTGTAAGCTATCTATGTGGTTTAACTCTGCATATCCATCCATCTAAATCTTAAAGCTGAGGTGTTTTAACATAATTTAACATATTAGCTAACTATATGACATTTGAAAACTTGTAAATGTAATCGTATCAAAGTGGTGCACAAGGACCAAAATACTCCTGCCTAAAATTCTTACAGTATTTCTAAGACACTTGATTAATGTTTATCCCTTCTGTTCCTACCAACTACATTTAACCATTTCCTACCTCATCTCATTTTACTTTATCGCCCAACCACTTTTTCCACTCAAGTTATTCAAGAACTCCCTTCCCGTAACAACCTTCCCAACATAATTTACCTGACTTTATTCATTTTCATTCCTATTTTTGGCATCATCTTTCAGCAAATAATGGTTGTTCTAACCTTATAATAATCACATTTAACCCAGTGTTCTACTATTCAATTATTGCCTTCTTGTTTTATTGTTATATGACCCCATCATTTTTTTTCTCTAGTGCTTGCATATTACAATAATTTGATTTTACATGTGTTTTTTGTTTGTGTGACTAGGATTTTTCGATTTTTTAAGAATTCTTCTAAAAGGATGCTACTTGCTCAACCTGACTATCTAGGTAAACAAATGGAAAAACATGAATGAATAAACAAATAAACAAATCAACATTTACTATGTAAAAATCTGTACAATTTATTTTTTATTTTATTTTACATTTGTTGACCGGGATAGTCAGACTGGATACATGTCCATTTTCAGCGGAGGCCTTAGGAGAAAAGCTCCAACATACATCCAGAAAAATATTACATATAACAAGATAAGCGCCATTTACTTAATTTTGACAAGAAAGTTATACAGTCCTACAAATTATAGAACTAAATGAGATTATTAACAGATTCTGACTCAGCTACAGTTGTAAAGAAGTATTTTTAGCACACACTTTTAGAGTAGGGAGCTAGTCAGGACTAGAGCAGGGACATAACCAGTGTGATGTGAGATACAGTTTGAGACTTTTTTTGAATTGGGCTAAGGAGAGTTCTAAAGTAAGGTCAGCAGGGAGGGAGTTCCAATTTTTACGAAGTGATCTAAGGTTGCTATATGCGATGATAATATTTTTAAGTGCTGGTGTATTACCTAGTTGATTTAGTATTTTATATGCCATTATAAGCTGGTTATATTGAAGGAGGCTTGGCAGTTCTATCCATGTTTTAGATTGTGACAGTGGTGCATCCTGTACGCCATGCCAGTGGCAAATCTGGCAATGTGATTATAGCAGCTAGAGAGTTTGCTAAGATAAGATTTTCTCAGGTTAGTGAGCAAAGGGGAGAGAAGGTAGTCCTTTATAGCTAACCAAGTTTTTTATTAATAGTTTTAATGGTTTGATTGACATATATGCCAAATCTGAGGTTAACTATGATAACTCTTAGGAGTTTATAGGCATCTGGGAAGATGATGGTACCACTATTAGATTGTAAGGTGAAGGATAGGGCCAAGGACTTACAAGTGATGCATTCTTTTATATATCTCTTTCCTCATTCTTATCTGTTTGCTTTTCATCCATCCATCCCATATAGTCATCCTAAATACACAATTCTCTAAAAAAATTTATTTACATTGCATTCTTTCCTTCAACCCTCTTCCCCAGTCCTTTAAATATTGCCCTTTTCAACATCACCCCTATCATATGCAATCTCACATGTTGCTTCACCCATTTTTTTATGACACTTTTTACCTGTAATAATACCTTTTTTTTTAATTCTTCAGTTATTCCATTTGAAATCATACAGCCCAGCTCACCTGATCCTGGAGCATTCTGTTAATTAACTTCTTTCAAAACACATTCCATTTCCATTTTTGAAATATATTATATATTTTTTAGATCACTTTATGATTAATTAGATGATGCCATTTGTGTTTTGATAGGCTGGCTACATCTATCCATTTAAGTACTTGTGAATTGCTGATTATCTATACTTTGCATTGAAAAAGAGTTTGTATGGCTTCAAAGCTTTTTGTTTATTTACATATTAAAGTTCTTTACAGTTTGGGACATTTGGAATCTTGTTTTTTTTTCTCTTATTTGTTGCATATCTTTACTTTTGTGGTCCATTTAGTTAGTTTTTTGCTTGTTTGAATTATTGCACCATCTGTAAACTTTCCAGTCTCCCAAGTGTTGTACAGAATGCTACCGTGGCATAATTTAATTCATACATAATGATTCATGAAGAACTGCAGTGGTGGTGCTGTGGTAGCATTGTCGCCTCACAGTAAGATGTTGTCCTGTTCGATTCTCAGCTAGAGCGTCTTCTGTGTGGAGACATGTCTGAATGGGCGTACCTTAGTTGTAGGTTGTGCATCAAGGCTGGCAACTCGGCACGTAAAAATCTACTGCCAATCATTAGCAGACCGGAGTTCCACTGTGGCGACCCCTAACCGGGAAAAGCCGAAAGACACAACAACAACATTATGATTCATGACATACACTGCTGTTTATAATTCCATTTCAGGCAAAAAAAAAAAAAAAAATTAGTGTGACTGCTTTCCTAACAGTGATTATTGACCTCTCACTTCTCAGAAATCTATGCTATTACTCTGATTGGACTTTTTTGATATCTTATTTGCTTTTGAAAAGGCAGAAGCAATCATTGCATTCAAGCTATGTCAGAATTGCACTGATCCACCAGTCTTTAACCAGTTGTCACCTCAGAGAAACAGACTGGAATTTGCATCTTGGGTACAAAATCAGAGTGTTATAAATAACAATGAAGTATTCCTCCAGGTTCATTTGAGAGTTTTAGTTAAATCTTATTTATATTTTAATAAGTATTACCTAACAAAAACTGAGCATTTCTTAGTACCAAAGAATCTATTTATAATGCATATGCATTAGTCTCTTCAAATTTACATTATTACAGTGTACATTAATAGGAGTTCATAATGAAAACTAATGCTGTTTGCAAGCCATATAGAATGCAGCAGTGTGCATGCAGTCTGGAGTATCACACTGTCACCATGTAACACCAGTCCTGTGTTTTTTTATTCTTTGTCTTTCAATGACATATAACTCCATATATAAGTTTATAATAATTATCTATTAGGCCATGCATAGAACGGGTTCTTCTTGCATAAATGCATTTTTGTATTGGTAGTGCTTCTGTGTCATGAATAGCATGGCTAAAATGTAGTATAAATGGATTTATATTGAATAGAAATTGTAATGATCCCAAAGGCTTAGATTGGTGCTGAAAAATGTCTGTGGACAAGTCTAGATAACCAATTAATAAATAAATAAATAAACAAGCAAATGGATAAGTCACTATATAAATGAAACAATACATACATCAAACAAATAAATAATCAATCACTCAGTTAATTTGAAAACAAATCTGTAATTTTTCACATTGGCTATCGTATACCCACTTCTTAACACACAAGCTATTTTTTCAGGTATCTTAGAAATACTGCAAAAGTGGTGACCTCATCATTAGCAGGAACATGAGAGATTGCAGTTTCCTTTTTAGAGCTTCTAAGATAATACTGAAGACATTAGAAACTGGTTAGAGAATTGCTGTTCCATTCATTTTAAATAGATTCTCATGGGCAATCCAGAAAAGTCTGAGCTTGCTAATCTTTAAGTTTAAATCTTGGGTCAGTCATAACAAGCAGTCATCTTCTCAAAAAAAGGGATATTCTTCCTAATTTCTGTGCTAGATTTATTACGTTGCTTCTTTCA
>NC_056748.1:676596628-676726628 GCF_019279795.1 Protopterus annectens | reverse complement strand
TTCACTTCCTTTCAACCAAACATTAACAAATAAATTTTACTTTAATCAAGTAGTATCCAGCAATTCACTTTATCCCCAATTCAATCCATGACCACCTTCCCTCAAGGGGGAACAGAAGAGGACAATCTAGTCCCTCTTCTCTGCCACCAGCCTGCTCCCAGGCTGTTCCCCCTTCTAATCCATAGCCTTCACAATACCTTCTAAAAATAACTTCAAGTGAACATTACATAAATCCAAACTAACTCATTCAAATGTACCCCATCCAATCGATACCAAACAACATCACCATCTGAAAAATCTCTATGATCAATAGTATGCCTCCCTAAAACCCTTAGCTGCCTAGCCAATCTCTGATTTATAAACCTCCTAACCCACCTAATAGCATGATGACTATGAGCATTCCTCCAACACAAACGGGGAACTAGCTCTGACCAAGCAATACACATACTCAGGTACAACATCTGCAACCTCAACAAATCCTGCAAAATATTATCTACCAAATACTTCTTAGAAAAAATTCCAAGATCATTGCCTTCCAAATGAATCACTAATATTCTAGGATACCACACCCTCAATTTGACCTGCGCAAACTAGTGCATCAACCTGTCCCATCTAAGCCCCCTAACCCCATGCCAAATCACTGCCCATCCTAAATGAGACAAACCCAAATTGTTACTGTCCTCCCTAACCAATGCACGTTTCCCTACCCAGGATGACAATCTGCTTTCCTAGAAAAGAAGAAAAGAAAATGAATAATCCTGCAAATAAAACTTTATCTAATATATGATAAAAATGCATTTGAAGACTACTTCCCCACCCTTTTAATAACCTCATTGGAACTGTCCTCCCTAGCTAAATCCGAAGCCCTACAAATTTAAAAGGAATGAGCTGCAAACCTATCCACTGGAAAACCCATACAAAGAAAAACACTCCTAATGAGATGTATGAATCTACTGCTTGTCACAACCTTCCCATCCAGCGAATAGAAAAGCAAATCAGACAAACTTCCCATCTTCCTCCTTCTGAATTCCTTGAGCCACCTTACTGGACAAAGGCTAACATTCTTATCAGCTTTGAGTACCACTACTGAACCTTTACCTAATTCTTCTGTCTTAGTCTTCTGTAACCCAGTGATAACCACACCAGTGCCTATCATTACATCCTTCCAAAATAACAAACCTAACAACTCAGACACACAGAAGGCACCAAATATAACCATACACACAATGTGCCCCACTTAACATAATCCAAAGACCTGCCTTGTAATAATGTTAACCCTTTCAACAAAACTTTCAACACCGCCCTCGTCAGTGGCCATCTCATATCCCCATCGACTTTCCCTCAACCTTTCAACATACGTCTTACCGTCCATGACTTTGTAAAATCTTGTAACCCTGATACCAGGGCAAAAATGCTAACGGCAGCCAAATCCACCCTAACAGTTTGCAAACCCTTACCCAATCCTCAAGCTAAATAGCACAGCCACAGTTCTGCCAACCACACCTGAAATTGAAGTGATGATTCTGACAGAATAAAAATTGAAATGTATATTTTATCTTAAATTTTTCCAAAATCTGGAATAATTGAGATAAAGTTATGCCACTGTGTTTCAACCACTTGATTAAAACGTATTATAGTTTAGATGGAAGGAAGGGTCGAGACCTGCTAAGTTCTGGAATCATGATTTTCCGTATTAGATGTTCACTTTTGTGTAAGTATAAGACTAGTAACAATCAGATAGTGGAGGAAGTATGTATTCAAGGCAACAGAAAATTGTACGCCCTTAAAATTATGCACATTCAGACCCTTCTTGGCAAACTGTCCCACCCCCTGGATGAAAATCCTCATACAATGTTAGGAAAATATTTCTCTATTTTAAAATGGAAAATATAATAGTGGGAAGAATCCATAGTAGCACTGTGGCAAGCTGAGCAATAGGTTGATATGCCCATTTAGAATAATAACTTGGGTTGACAAGATCAAGATAGTGGTACTTTCATAGGCATTCAAAATCAGAACTAGGAAAAGTGAATTAGAATAGAGAGACTAAAAGGTGACTAACTTTCATTGTAGTTAGTCAAAAGGAATCTTGCATGCTATCAGACATATACCACAATGACAGAGCAACAAAAATCACATAACTAGGTAAAATATTGAAGGCCCATTCATAATATGCTGATGTATACCTGCACGATGTAGCTTTTCATTCAGAGGACTGGGAGTTTCACTTACTTAAATTGGAAGCTGTACAAGTAGTCTTGACAGTAAATGGTCAGAAAAGTAAACTGGGTATGGTAGAAGCCAATTACTTAGCACACCTTATAGGAAGACAGGTATGAAGATCAAAATTAGAAAAAAATACAGACCTTAAATAACAGTCCTCATCCTCTGCTAAGACAAAGGTGAAAGCTTCACTTGAACTGCCTGGGAACTACAGAAAATCTTTTTTGTGATTATGGTCTGTCCTTTGATAGATTTAATAAGGGGAAAAGTTCCTTTTAAGCTGCAATCATCTCTTGAGGCAGGTGTAGCATGTTATGAACCAAAAAGGCTACTTTTTTCACGAACGTGTTAATAAATCCTTATTTATTCTGTATAATGATACACCAAAGGAAGGTTTGAGGGCAGATCTATCTCAAGACATGCAAGGCTATGTGCTATATCAGCATGAAGCTGAGCAATGCAAAAAGAAGATATACCATTACTGAGATGGAATATATGCCTATAATGTCAGTTTCTAGGACTTGAATATGTTTTGTTCAGAAGGTACTACAGTTTGGTAACATATCATTCCTGTTTACAATAGTTAAAATGGCAAACTGAAGAAATACTAAGTTGTTCCACTGGACACTATTGTGGAAAATCTTTCAGTATACCTTGACACACAGACCACAACTAGCCAGAAGAAATGCTAATGGACTCTCCTAAGCCTGTAACTCATAACTATGATTGCAAAACTCCTGGGAGTGAGTTGTAATATGCTGGTTATGGAGAATGTGCTTGTGCATTTAAATGTGTACTTAGATTGTATACTGAACTATGGTGCGTATGAATATTGTCAAAGTATTTAGCTAGTCAACAATTGCTTAATTAAAAATTATGTTGGTATATAAGCAGGTTGTCTGAAAACAGCAAATATGACGTTAACATGTCATTGAGAGGATCATTTAAAGGAATACTCTGGATCCATGGAATGACACCAAGTCACAGTTAACTTGGGGAATTGTACCTGTAGAATGACTTGTTTACAGAATTGAAATATGAGAATATAATAATTCTGCAGTCCTGGACTTTCTTTGTGCAAACAGACTATGTCATATACAGGCTGAATGGACAGTGATATTTGTGTGGATGTAACTTACAATACTTTGTAATATTGTTTGGTCCTGCAGACCTAATTGGGCTACAGT
Source organism: Protopterus annectens (assembly GCF_019279795.1). Lineage (NCBI taxonomy): Eukaryota > Metazoa > Chordata > Ceratodontiformes > Protopteridae > Protopterus > Protopterus annectens. The sequence continues at coordinate 676,723,218 of NC_056748.1, read as the reverse complement.
CTGGCTTATTTTACATTGTGAAAATAAACTAGCATTTCTATAAAGTTCTACTCCCTGGAACTTAGAATACATACATATTTATTTTATTGTTTCTGCTTTGGTTTACTACAGATTTCATAGCCAAACATCATTAAACTGAACACTTTTATTTTGGTCTATAAATTTCAAAAACACTACACCAAAATATACACTATACAATAAATAAAGGTGATCTCTGAGACAGATTATGTTTTCAGTTTTCTAGCTCTAAAAATATTCCAAAAACTTTCATAACATCATCAAATATTTTGTGGAATAAAAATAAAATATCCCAAATAATGACTTTTTCATAAATGGTGTTATTCATCACCCTTTCCCAAGGATCACAATCCAGTTATTTAGCTGTAAGACTAGAGATGGCTGTTTAAAATTATTTGCAAATTAGAATAGTTTGAAACAGGTAGAAATCAGCCAGGCTACCTCAAAAATATGTTTCTTTACATACTGACCTTGTAGTATATTCCATTTATTGGTGATGACTAATCCATACTCATGCCTTAAAATACAAGTGACATCACTGTAAAGAAGGAAAAATAAGTTTTATACATTTAACTCATTTACAGCCGAATGATGCCTCCAGGTGTTTCTGCAGTTATACCCTACTGATACCTCTACACATCAAATATTACTTGCTTGTGTTTGCAAAAGTAATTTCAAACCTATGCTGCATACAAAGTATTAAAATGTTTTATCTCAAAGCATACACAATGGCAAACATAACTGTATTTATATATGACCTCTGTCTGCAGGTAAACAGATGTTAACTGTTGCTAATATATTTATTTCTAGTCATAAATGTCATTTTTTTAAATATCTCCAAAGTCAAATAGCACAGATAGAACTACTTGGCCTCATACGAATGCTCTCAGGTGGGTGAACAAACGGCTGCTGACAGTATGCTTATAGCATCAGAGGTTCCTGAGATATTGTAAGTTAATTGTAAAATATTACAAACTTAATAGTGTTTACTGTGACTTATAAAATCCAGTCAAACCTAAAGAATACAGCCACTATAAAAATAGGGTGTGCTGAAGAATCCGCAATTTATACTTAGTAGCCCTGATGTTTCCAGAGATATCAACATTTGTTTGAAATGTGAGGACATAATTTTATTCGGTCAAAAAGCTTAGGGTCTGCCCATTGGAAGTTACAGTGCAAACTTCCAGAGCTTCATTGGAGGGAATGAGTTAATCTTAGTATCAAGAAGATAAAGACAGCAGAATCATGAATCTGTTTCCTTATAAGGCTGCAGAGATGCCTGTCTTTATTGTACGTCTATATTCTGTAATGGCTGTTCCGCACAGCATGGTGGTGTAGTGGTAGCATTGTCACCTCACAGCAAGAGGATCTCTGGTTCGATTCTCAGCAGGGGTGCCTTCTGTGCATGTCCTCCCTGCACTCATGTGGGTTTTCTCCCACATTACAAAGACATGCATCTGAAGTGTTTCTCCCCAGGCCTCCACTAAAATTTGGCTTCATTCCAAGTCAGACTTTCCTGGTTAACAAATAATAAATAAAAGTTGTTGTGTCTTTTGGCTTTTCCCGGTTAGGGGTCACCACAGCGGAACTCCGGTCCGCTAATGATTGGCAGTAGATTTTTACGTGCCGAGTTGCCAGCTCTGACGCACAACCTTCAACGAAGGTACTCCCATTCATGCATGTCTCCGCACAGAAGACGCTTTAGCTGAGAATCGAACAGGACAATGTCTTACTGTGAGGCGACAACGCTACCGCAGCACCACCACCGCAGTAAATAATAAATAAAAGTAATAATGTTAATCCCTTTTCTTCATTATTTTTAAAGTTGTGAGTCACCATTCTTGTTTATTATTTATTGAAACTTCAAACCATTTAAATGGAGATCACCATATAGCGTGGAACGATATATTTACCATTTTCCTCATTGTAGTGCAATCTTGGAGTGGAGTTGGTATTTTTAATTAGAGTGGCGGTGGGGGGGGGCAGGGATGAAAAATGTAAAAAAAAGATTTTGTTTTTATTTTTTTATCTACGTTTCAAAATATCAAAACTTTGATCTTATGGTCTCGACCATAAGAAATTTGAAGTTTTGAAACTTCAAAATTTAGAAGTAGACCCACATATACCTATACAAATGATGCATCACCCAGGTAGAAGAAAAAAAAACAAGCAATTGGTAGTGATGCACATGGTTGAAAATTATGATTTCTGCATTACTTCAAAGTTTATTACTTTGATGCATGCAGCAGATATATCATATGCATCCTGTTTTACTTTAGTAGTTTAAGTGATCTTTCTGAGTCACTTTCATACTTAATGGTTTATTGCACAGTCTGTGTTCTGTACTATGCTTTTCCTTTCTTTTCACTGCTGTGTGATCTCAAAAGTAGCAGTGCTATTGGTACAACAGACCCCAACATGGGTGTGCAGAGGAACTTGTCTTCTCTAAAACCCAGTATTGTTTATATTTTTATTTTTGATGTCAACAATTTGTAGGGGGAACTTTTATAACATGTTTTTGCTATTTTTCAAAAGAGAATTTACTGTAAATCGATTACTCAGTATAAACCATTTATCCAGTGATTTTTTTTTCTAAGCAAAAAGGTGGCAGCATGCATATGTTGCATTTGATACACCCCCCCACGCACACACACAGACACACACTCATAACCCCCCAACACACACACAGCCATTCCAGTGTCCCGTTACTTGGTTATTTCTCCCTATTTGCCATAAACACTGTTCAAAACTCTTAGTGCGCATACTGTTTTCTGCTTCAATTTTACAATGGTTACAGATAGTTGGATTTAATTTAAAACTTGTATTTCAAATCTTATAGCACAAACACTGATAGACATTTGCTAAACAAAGCAATACAGTCTCACAGTGAAAACATACCCACCATTAAAACTTCTTTTCCTTTGAAACTCATATTCACTGAAACAACATTTAAACCCACATTCAAAGAAAATGCATCTGGCCAGTGGTGGATTAAGTTTACCTATGGGATATTTTCAAATCATAGGCCCCTTGCACACATTTTAGGACCATGCACAAGTTCTTTGATTCACCTTCCCAATTGTCTTAAATTATAATATATAATAATTCAATTATATCCCTTGTATAATAAAGCACCGCTTGTTAGAACGTGTTTTAAATTTATAGTTTTGAACATTTTTCCAGTAAGCAATGAAACAAAACATATGAACCAATAATAACAAAACTGCCCAATTTAGAACATTTCAACCATAAAAGGCCATTCAAACTTCTACCATTACAATACACCAGTATCAGTCAATATGTACAATCTCTGCAGAACTAAAAGTCATCTGAATAATTCAATATTAAAGAGATCTGTAACTAATGAAAAAGTTGCTGTTAGCAAGAAACTTTACATTTCAGTGTTTCATCTATAAATTCATTGCCTGCTGCTTTTGAAGAATAAATTGCCTATGTTACATTAAAAACTGATAAGCTGGTAATATTGCAATAGGGAATGAATGTCAAACTGAAAACAGGTTCATAGTTACTTGGCATCTCATCCGAAGGAGGACATACTCATGACAGTAGCCCCCTACCCCCTTAAAATAAAACACACTATTAGGAATCCATCTACCTGCTGTGGGAGTAGACCCCACAGCTGGCTGCATCAAAACACAAGTATGCTACCTGTTCTGCTACTAACACCACTTTAAAATTCATACACACACACACACACATACCTCCCTCTTACATGCACACACACACGCATACACACACACACACACACACACACACACACACACACACACACACACACACACACACACACACACACACACCATACCTCTCAACCTCTTTGCACAAGAAATCTGGACAGAGCCTATCATATGGGGGGGGGGGCAAAAGCCCAAAACTGGGGACACATTTTAAATATTGCTCTTATAAACTTAGAAAGTTGTTAGAATAACAGGATTTGTGTTAGAATGCATTTTGTGAAACTCAAATGCATGTCATTATTTAGTAACTTTAATCCTTAGATCATCCCAGTGATTTGTCAAAAAGAAGACAATTTTTATGAAAAGCAGATCAAAAATATAAGCAAAAATCTGGGCATTCTGTGAAAATATGTACAGTTGAGAGGTATGATACACGTATACACGCCCTACCTCCCTCTTACACCTCCCATACCTCTCAATCTCTAAGAGCAGGAAAAAAGCCACAAATAATGGGGAGACAAAGACCCAAAAATAGGGACACATTTTAAATATTGCTCTTACAAACTTGATAGAAGAACAAATTTTGCATTAGTATGAATTTTCTGAAGGATATGAAGTCAAAAGTTCAATTGTCAGACTTTTTTTCTGACTTCAAGTCTTCAATGATTTGTCAGGGATTTATCAGAAAATTACAGTTTTATAAGAAACAGACCAAAAATATCAGGCAAAAAAATCTGGACAGTATGTGAAAATCTGGACACACATGTACACACCTCTACCTCTCTATCACACACACACACACACACACACACACACACACACACACACACACACACACACACACACACACACACACACACACACACACCTATCTACTTACTTCTTACACATGCACACATGCACACCTCTTAAACAGTTAAACACACACAGATGCACACACCTACATTTCACTAGTCCATTCATGGTCCACAGTTCAAACATTCTAGACACATGGAAGATAAAGACGTAAACAATTGGTCGTACAGACAAAGCAGGTGTTTGCAACCTGTTTTTTTCATCTTCGACTAGACACAAAGGGTGTTCTTAAAGAAGAGCACCTTTAAAAAAAAAGTATTTTTTGTTTTTATTTAAAATAAAATTAATCTATTAATCTCTTGGCCCAGGGGCCCCCTACCAACAAACAGTTTTATATATATGATATGTAGTCAGTATGTACTCGATGCCACAACCAGTTGTCATGACCAAGGTGCCAGTACACTGTACCAGTGCATACCATCACAAAAAATGCCCTGTATATGAGTCAGTGTCATAACACTGAAACTTATATGGTCAAACCCATTTCAATGAAAACTCATTATACTGAAAACTCATTTCACGACAAAACTTATCCACAAGAAATATATCCTAAAAAGAAATTTTTAAGAGACAAGACTCCCTGCACCTTATATATACTAATGCCATAATTGCAAAACCATGGAGTAAAGAAAACAAAACACCACACACAGTGAGTCAGTGCTTCGTGGCAAACACGGATACCTACAGATCTGGGGATACACCATGATGCTGACCATCATAATTCAGAGCTACTGAAATGTACTCATTTCCTTTATAAGGAATGACACCATCACATACTTTCTACATTCTTCTACACTTTTGTATGAAATGGGTTTTCAGTGAAATGTGTCCTACCATTTAGGTTTCAGTGATATGAATTTTCAGTGTTATGATAGGGACACACACACACGCACACACACACACACACACACACACACACACACACACACACACACACACACACACACACACACACACACACACACACACACACACACACACACACACATATATGTAGATATGTATATATATAAGTGAAAGTGAAAAAAAACATTAAAACAGTAAAATACTGGTACAAAATGTAGTGAGACCAAATAAATATTCCAAATAAACACAAAAAATGCAATTATGTTGGGGGGGTGTTTCACTCCATGTAAAGACAAAGTAAGCCCTCATACACCCAAGACATGAATATACAGACTTCATGATCACAGCGACTTGAAGAATGGAGATATCTCCCTGGATCTGCAATCACTGATTGTGAACTCAACAAAACCACACCATTAAGACTGTACTACAACACCAACATTCAGTATAAAACAGACAGTAAGCTACTCAACTTAGGTAAAAACAGTGATACACCCACACACATTCAGTATAAAACAGACAGTAAGCTACCAGCTTAGGTAAATACAGTGATACACCCACACCAACATTCAGTATAAAACAGACAGTAAGCTACTCAGCTTAGGTAAATACAGTGATATACCCACACCAACATTCAGTTAAAAACTGATAGTAAGCTACTCAACGTAGGTAAATACAATGCTCACATTGCACAGATGCTCAACGTTAATATACTTTATCATTTGAGTGATTAAAATATTATATATTCAATACTGAACACACACAACACAAAACATTTGATCTCTTAAGAGTATAACAGTTTGCACGAAGCCATATTTATGTACACACAGATGCACGCACATGTATATACAAGATATTCTTCATGCATTTTTATCTCATTATTCTTATGTATTTTTAGATGCCTGAGATGTCCCATACGCCAACTTTGTATACATCCACATTCATTCCATTAAAGACTATGTATGACAGAGCTGTTTTTTTTCTGAGAGGCAGTGAAAAAAAGAGTTTTTGTTTTTACAAAATTGTTTAGAATTTTTTTTTCCTTAAACCTAATCTGATATTGCAGTGTCTGCATGGCTTAGACAACACATAGAGCATGTTTATCTGTTCCATAAAAGGATAAAAACATGTTGTTTAGAGTGTATTGCCTTAAGGGTGTTATATTTTAAATGATGTCAACCCAAATGTGGTATGCATGTGTGCAGGAAGGGGTGGGAATATGCCCTTCTGACACAAATTGTTCATTATTTTTCAAACAGAATACTTCAAAGCTGAAGTCACTTAGGTCTGATTTCTACAAGTTATTCATATTTAGTGTTTAGCTTATTCTGGAATTTACAGTGTTTAGCAATACCAGACAAATGTGTAGATGTTATTGTTTCGTGCTGTGGTACCATGAATAAAAACTCTAGGAATACTCCTTAGCCCTATTATTTCAGGAAATGCAGTGTGCTGGGATTCTTACTATTTTCAAGGGGGTGACACATAGCCTGTCTCAAACGAAAGGGGAGGTTGTCTAACTAATTATAAGACTATGTACCAGCATCTATCATGAAAATCAAAATGTTGTTGTCTTTAGCTCTTGTTTCCCATTGTAATCGTGTTTTCAGGTTAACACTTTCCTGTTTGTTCATTGCACTAAACACAATGTTAAATAAATGTTGCAGGTCTCAAATTAAAAGTACCTAGAAAAGAAACAATTGTTGTTATGTATACAGAGACATTCTGCTTGTGGCATATGACAAAGGAGAAACATTCTTTAGGATAAGCTACTGCACTCCTTAAGTAAAAAAGACTGGCATCTACCTCTCATTAAGAAGCCTACTCTTACAAACAGTCAATGTCATGCATGCACTATCCTTCTATCATAACTACCCTGCAATAGTGCGTAATGTGTGTATTTGTATGAGCACACCTACACAAGACTGGTGAGTGAGTATGTTAGTGCGTCTGATGTTCAATATCATGCTGTCCTTCTAAGATTGCAATAGTGAATAGTGTGTGCATATATATATATATATATATATATATATATATATATATATATATATATATATATTGATCTATCTATGTGTGTGTGTGTGTGTGTGTGTGTGTGTGTGTGTATGTGTGTGCGCACCTACACATAATCGTGTGTGTGTGTGTGTGTGTGTGTGTGTGTGTGTGTGTGTGTGTGTGTGTGTGTGTGTGTATGTGTCCGTGTGTAACATGTGTTGCAAATAAGGCAAATGTAATTTATAAACATGAGTACTTATGCTTTGAAAGTCCCAACATACACAAAGTGTAGTGGTAAATGTGTTACATGAATACTAAATACAAAGCAAACATGGCACAAAAGTAGATGCAGATTTGTGCAGAAAGTAACATATACATTATTTTTTATGAAGAGATGAATGGTAGAAGATGTGCATCTCTCCATTCAGTGATATCCTGATACAGAATGAAATACTTCTGTGAGAACTTCCCTGTTTAGTTCAACACAGGAGATACCAGCTGGAGGTACTTTGATGTTTTATAATGCTCCAGATATCCTTTAAGTGAATTTGGATAAACACCATCAATAGTGAGATCTGGACTCCATATTGCACTTAAAGTTTATCATAAGCAGATAAAACAATGTAAAATAATCAACTATTTTTCTGCACTGATAGAATTGATTAAATTAATTAATTTCACTACTCTAAGATACCACAAAACAAACCTTATTTTACAATCTGTATATTTATTTGACTATACATTTTCAGAAATAGATATACAGAACCTAGCAACATGTTTGAAGCAAACTGGTGTCACAGAAAACAAACAGGCAAATGAGATGTAGATAAAAGCACTTTCAGTGATTATTGCACAATTAAACCATCTAGGATTATTTGAGAGAATCTCCCTGAAAAATGGTGAACTGCAGAGTCAAAACCCTACACATATACTGCATCTTCTGAGCATTACATAAAAGCTATTTCTTTCAACATATCTACTAAACCCTGAAAAAACTTTGGAATGAAATCCATGCAGCCAGGATGACATCTATGCCATATGCACATTCCCTGATCCCCACTGTGCTGCATTTTCAGTTCAAACAATTCTACTTTTTTAAAATTTTGATCATATGGTCTCATATATACAAAAGTTAACATTTCAAAAATTTGATCATCTAAACTAGAGCCGACTAGAAATAAGGTATAGGCCAGATTACTTTCATTAATTTAAATAACATAAAATGTCTGAATGAATGAATGAATGAATGAATATAATCTGTGTATATATATATATATATATATATATATGTCTAATTGTTCTAATGTTAAATGTCCTTCAAGAAAGGCATTCTTTCAAGCAGACAACTACTTGCATTTGTTTTATGCTAGTACTTATTTCTTGGAATTTAAACTTTTTAGACCAGAGTGGAAGATGCACATCTGTAAGTAATTTAAAGCATCTGTAAAGCTGAATTTTTAGTAGTCTAGTTGTCACCTAGTTTAGGTTACAAATGGTTAACAATGTTGAAACTAAAATTCTGTGTAACATGATATTTGATTTTATATGACACATATGCACTGGGGTTAGGGGTCTGTGGGTGGTTTAATGGAGGCAGAATTATATTAATGAAATTCAAATAACCACAGAAAAGTACTCTGACTCCCAAAGTATTGATAATTGATGTTGATTTCCTGGTTTAACAATACATTGCATTGTGTTTGGGATAGAATTGCGATTCATCAGAGATCTGCAAATAATGAATACATTTTTTTCTTTGGATGTGCTGCAAACATTTTTATACTCTCTGTTCTGCAATTGTTCATAATGAAATTGAACTCTATTTTTAGGACTTGAGAAAAATTGTAACAATCTAAATCTGATATTCAGGGTATATGTGTCAAGGCAGTGCTAGCCAAAAGGCAATGTAAACACTGGATCTGGCTAATTATCACTGCTGAGGTGGCACACTGACCCCATGTACAAAAATGGGAAAAGGGCTTGTGGATGGATAGTTGGATGAAAGGCTGGATGGCTTCAGGGTATATGTGCTATGCTCTGCCGTGAGAAACTAGCTTTGAATACGCCAAAGCTTGCTTTGTCTCACAATATAGAGAGGAGTTTACAAAATGAGCAAATGTTGTTTTATAAGTTTTTCATTTTGTAAGAAACATATAAAAAGAAAATGGAAGAGTTAGTCTCTCCCACTAAGGCTGGTTTAACCTACTTGATGAATGAGTTATGTGAAACATAAATAATGAGCAGAGATGAGAGGATCAGAGGTATGTTTAACAAAAATATGCTACCATGGATTATGAAGTTTTCTTTGAGAATACAATATTTGACTCTGTAGATATTATTTATCTTGGTGTAGGTGGCTGGTTTGGTCTACCAGTAAGCTCCAGTACCTGAATTACTTTTGTATGTGAAGACTATACTTGTGGGAAATTACTTGATATTTTTTATGTTGCTTTTACATCCTGAGTAATTAAATGTGCTCGCTTTTATTATGATGTATCTTTGTGCTCTTATTTCTTTTTTTTTCTTTTTATTTCTTTTCATTTTTGCAGAATTATTCATTTTTTATTAGACCTATATAATATTTGTACTGGCAGTAATGCAGTTTTATATGATGATGTAATCTTTTCTGAGATACTCTACAATAACCTAGGACTACTGGCAAAAATGACAACTCCCCACAGAGGCCTTGCAAAAAGTGAATTAATTCATAAATATTTACATCACAGAGGTGCGTCAAACAGCTATCATGGTGCCCTTACATAAAGAGGATCCCTCTACTGAGTCTGGAAATTACATACCTATTAGTTCAATTACTATAATGTGATAAGTTTAGAATGTGTTATACATAAACTAATAGACCTGGATATTGGCAACCTTAAATGCATAGATGACCTCTAGTTTGGCATAACAAAAGAAAGCCCATGCCTGCTCAGCTTAGTTGAGTGTAATAAAATGGCTACTCATGTCATGGATAAAAGCCACTGTGCACACTGCCTAACTGTACCTTGACAAGGCCTTCAAAGTTCCCCTCATGTTAGGATTCTTAATAGGTTCTTCCAGCTGAATGTCGACCCATGTTTATTTCATCAGACAGCTATGATTTGATCTGACAAAACTCATATCATTTCGTTTGTGACCATCATGCCCTACATGGCTTTTTTCTGGGTCCCTCTTCTGTAGCATGTCCTTTCTGACATATGCACAGATGAAAGTCATTAACAGATCCCATTCTAATACTCAATTCTCCAGTAAAGACTGGACCAAACAAATTGTTGGTGTATCAATCAGAGGCTTACTCTCAAATGCAAACAAATGCACCATAGTTTAATTAGTTAAATCTCACATCACTACTGAAGATAGCATAGATATCATTCCATTTAGTTCTGATGCAGTCATCAGGGCCGGGATGCCTAATACTGATGGCAAGCTCTTATTCTTTGACTGCTATGAATATATTGTATATATAAAATTCATCTGCCTTGCATAACTTATCCTGTGTGGTATCCCTTCAAGATTCAAAAGAAGCTATAGTCTCACTTTGTCTCTTCCTTATTTGATCTTTAGAATGTACCTGATTAAGCAGCCAAACCAGTTTGGGAAATCTCACATTTTCCTCAACAAAAATGATCTCACGCTTTACTACCTCCAGTTACACTGACAGAGTAGAAGTCCTGACCATCTACTTATTCTTGTATAGCTTCAGAGGAGTGATATCTACTTAGCCTATTGTGAAATGTATCATCCTGCATTCTCTGAATTCCTTCATTTAAACAGAATAAATGATAATGCAATCTCCAGCATTAGAGACATAAATGAACAGTATTGCATTATCAATACTAGCTGACACAACAGTTATCTATGCCAAAGAACGTATTTTGTCTCAAGTAGACCACTTCACTTACAACCTTTAAAACCAGTCTATATAAATGGACATGATCACAAGTTTTCACATTGGATATGTGGGAAAAAGAAACTTAATTGCATCATTACTAATCTCACACAAATACATTTCTAATGACTGTAAGAAAAGTGAAACGTTAGGTTGGTGTTACTGTGCCAGACTCATACACGACCATAGTTGCTGATACATGCCTTTCATGCTGCAGGGTTATTTTCTGACAGATCCATGAGCTGAGGGTTGTCTCTGGGCTATTTAAGTATGGATACTGTGCACATCACTACATTTGGATGAAACAATAAGAGACTGAACTTTTCACACTGGACCCTATAGTTATTGATGACTTTGATTTCACTTCAGTGTAGGCTGGGGATTTTTTGTTGGATAGTTGGATTGATACTGTCCAGCTTGGGCTTTAGAGTTGAAGACCTGGGTTTGATCCACATATCACTTTTTTTTTTTTTTTTTAGGTTTTAATAAACTCCTTCTGGTTTGTGTTGTCCACCCCCCCTCCCCTTTTGTTATACATTGTTTATTGTTGAGCAATGAGCAAAGGCTTAGGGGGTTCATTTTGGTGGTTGTCTTGTATTATTAGGTATGGACAAGCTTTCCTCCTCCCATTGGTATGTGCTCAGTTTGTTTCTTGTTTGCCCATTTTTAACTCATATCCTGTTTTCTGCTTTAATAAATAAATAAGTAAAAGGAAAAATAAAATAAATAATATGATAAGATATTTAAACATTTTTTAGGCAAGTTTAACATGCTGTGGATGTCAGTTTTGATTATGGTCAGTGCTGGTGTTTTCTGTTATATGTCTTTTGTCCCTGTAAGCAATTGCTGTCTATTATTTTCTTTGGTAACTGCACTGATAATATTTGTGGAGCTCTGCATCATGTAGTACATTTGTGATGGCTCATGACTCTTGCCATTCAGGACTGAAGATGGAATCCATGACTTATGAGCAAGGTTTCAACTTATTATAAAAAAAAAAAACGAACATGCTAATTATCTGGGATGCGTTCCCTCCTAAACATTTACTTTTTGAGAAGGGAAGTAAATTACACTTAATAAACAATGCCACTAATGTAGAGTTATAGGCTTCTTTTACTTCAGAAAATAAATGTTAATTCACATTCTCTTATTCTGCAATGTCTTGAGTTAATAGTATTAATATTTAAAAATTCTGTTTTTACAGTGGTGAGGGGTACTGTGGTATTATATATATATATATATATATATATATATATATATATATATATATATATATTTATGTGTGTGTGTGTACAGTATTTAGATATTTTATTTGTTTAGCAGTTGATTTGTTTATTCAAAAAAAAGAAAAAATGAAGAGCTAAAGTGTAAGGTGCATCTGCTAAGCATAATTTTCCATTCATATTTTCAACTCTGTGCCGTTATTAAGAGTCTTTGATTTTGTGCAAACTCTAGCTTTGCTCCTCCCAATCCCTCTTATATCCAACTACTATTTATAATACTTTGTACACTGTACATATTGAAAAACGGCAATTTTCAGATATTTGGTCACCTTATTTATTCTGAAAATGCATCATAATCCACATTACCTTAGTCTCCCTATTCCTTAAGATAATTTTTCTAATACTTTTCCTATTATAGTATATAGTAGTTGGTAAAGCAAAATTTAGTAGGTGCATCAACAGCCTTATTTGGAGTGAGTGCATTTATTTAATGAGAGCATATATATAGTAGGTATAAACCAATACTGGGTATAGGCTTAGACGTCTAGGCATTTCATTCAGTTTAGAAAAAAGTGGTGTTCTTATTGTCTAGGTTAACATTTCTGTTATTTTGGAGATTATTATTTGAAGCTATAGGGGCTGAGTTCTAACCCAATCTAAGCTTTCACCTAATTCTTAACAAATACTTTTTGTTACATCAACAAAGCAAGTTTAATCGTGCATTTAAGGCAAGTAACCTTAGGTTTCTTTACTCAGCCTAGTAATATGTTGGCTTTCACATTTAATACTACTATTTATTTTAGCTTGTTTATGCTTCATTTCTTTGGTTAAGCTGGTTGCTTAATAGTGAAGTTGCATTAAAACTTATGAGTTTTTTTTTTTTTTTTTTTTTTTTGAGGTGTCATATTTATTTCTTATATTCTTTTCAATTTTAGTGCTCATGAGATAATGGACTTGGAGTTCCTGTGGGTTCAATAAGCTAAGCAGGTAAGTCTTTCTTTATTTCTCTATTGGTTGCATTAATAGGTTGGTTCCTTACCTAGTAACTTCAGATTTATTATACATATAAACAGGTTCCATAGCAGGCCTTATTAGGAGAAAGTAAAATTTTATTTTTCAACTGAAGGAAAAAAGGAAAAAGGCATAGAATGATGTGTTTTCAAGCAAGCTGGGAAGTCCTTGCATCTCAACCAAACAATCAATCGATGAGGCAGTGGCAGATCAAAACTGCAAAAGAACTCCTATGGGTGCTGGTGAAAAAGATCACATTCAGAGCAGTCAACAGTGAAGTAGTCTGAATCAATACCGCCAGAGAAGTGACTCAGATCACTAAGATGAAAAAGACTAAGGGAACCTGTTGCTGATGAACTTTTGCTGTTAGCATCAGTATCTGGAAGATGTAGCTGGTTTACCAAGTAATGCCTCTGATTTGTTTATTGGGGAGGAAGTAGGTTGGGCCCAAACAGCAGAGGCATATTAGGTAGTTTTTTGGACACTTTATCAGTGGGAACAGAACTAAACTGTTTGGCTTATTTATTGAAAAAGGTTTTCAATGGGTGGATGGGCAAAGGCACTGTAAAGTTATACAGCTATTTGAATTTTCTCAGACATTTCCGTGTTGACCAGTTATTCACAGGAATAACAGCTCAGAGGCACTTGTTAGTGCCCTCACCCTTGGATCTGTAATCATTTTGCATATACCATTGACTTTAATGGAGAAGGTTTTGAAAGGTGAATATAGAGAAATATTTAACCAAGTGGACACTGCAGGTGTTCAGAGGCTTCTGGATACACAAGTCATGGGTTGTACACACTTAATGATGGCTCTGGTAGTTTTGGTTAAAAAGCAACATAGCAAGAAGACTCCAGTCAAACACTTCCTCTTTTATTTTAAATCTATAAAAGATGCATATTTCTTTTTTTTTTTGTGTGTGTGTTTTTTTTGGGGGGGGATTGGCATGGTTGTGGTATGACCAAAAGCATGAAAAATTAAAGTCATGGGCCCCTCCCTCTGATGGGAAGAAAAACAGGAGGAAACCTGGTTGGAGGTCCTTACTGACAAGCCCAGGCTTCCTGCAGTTGGGCGATTTGAAGAGAACTGCAGCAAGTTAAAATTTTGTTGAGCATATAATAAAGGACTTTTTGCTTGGCCGTATAGCTTTTTCCAGCATTCTTGCTCTAATTGTGGCAAGGTTGACCTGATCCTTACATGCTGGACAATGAAGGGTCAGGCATCAGCACAAAACCCTCCCTTGACTGATGGGCAACCTCTGGCTGGTCTCCAGGTAACAGCACAATTGGATCCTTGCCTTTTTGTGGTGCTAGAAGAGGAGGAATTGCCTTTTTTTTCCAATGCAGGAGATAATATGACTCCTTTTCCAGTTAAGCCAGATGTATTAAGTCATCTGCTGGCTAGTTATCCCAATGTTTCAGTCAACCAGGAACTAGTTGAAAGGCTTTCTTTTAGTTTCCCATTGAAAGCAAGGGTAATGCCTCATTTCTGTAGTTGTTTCAACTTATGATCAATTCTTGGTAAAGAAAAGGTATTGAAAGAGCTTATTATGAAAGACGTTACTGAAGGAAGGGTTATAGGTCCTTTTTCTACTCTCACATTTGATAGCTTTCAGGTTTCACCCCTAGGGTTAGTTCCAAAGAATACTCTGGGTCAGTATAGGGTTATTCACCATTTGTTCTTCCCAGCTTCTAGGTTCATAGGTTCATAGATGTTTACTAGGCTAACAACCACAAGGGCCTTTTTAAGCCTAGCCATGCATCCCAAATCTCTGACAAATTCTGATACCTTTGATAAGTGTAAGCATGGGCCTAGGCGATGAACCATTTACAGGTTACCTGTTTGCATGAGAGACATAGGTGCCAAACCAGGGATGTATTTTCGGTTTCCCATCCAATTGTCCAAGTTGCACTTGAATTGGATTACAGAGGAACTCTGCTTGGTCTTCAATTAATGACAGTATCAGTAGATTGGATACCCAGTTCAAGTATTCAACTCTGGGGGATGCCATTGATATTATTAGATTTATTGACTCTTGTCTTTCAGAGGCAGACACTGAGTCAGCCTTTCAACTTTTCCCCAATCAGACTGAGGATTAGCCATACTTGTGCATTAATGTGCATTAATGGGAATTTTTATGGATAGAGCAATGCCCACTGACTGCTCAGTGGCTTGTTCCATGTTCAAGAAATTTAGTTTAGAACTTCACTAGACGTGGCAGCAACAGGTACAAAAGCAAATGGTTGTCCTCTACTTGGATAATTTTTTTGTTTGTTAAAGAGAGAGGTTTTGCTTGCCACTGAAACATTAGAAACATTCACACATCTGTATTTAGAAGTTGAGGTTATGTTGTCAAAAACGAAACTAAAGGGGCCTAAGAAATTCTTAGGGTTTTGGGGTTTAGATACTGATATTTCCAACTCTCCTTTTAGACTTTCCTATGTGAAAATATAAAAATTGAGGGCATGTGGACACCTAGTTTTAAATTTTAAAAAAAGTTAGTCTACTGAAAATCATAGAACTTTTGGGTTTGTTTAACTTAGTGTGTTGGGTAATTTCTCTTGGCAATTCATTTATTGTTAAAAGAATGGAAAATCTTTTATAAGTAGGTAAGCTTAAACATCATTGGGTAAGAGTGACTGAACATATGAGAGAACATATGATCATCTAGATGTTCTTTTTTTTACACTACCATGGTATTTTATTTTGACAAAGGGATTGGTTTCGTCAGTCAAGTTACAATTGTTTGCAGATGCAGCATAGGCCTTCTGCATGGGAGCTTATTTCCATGACTGATGGTTTCTTCCCTCTGGCCTGATTCTTGGACCACACAAGTATAGAAGGATATTACATTCATTGAACTTATGTTTTGGAGATGAATTATTGTTTGAGATGACCTACGTAGTCATATGTCTGTAGTACAGGTTTTGACCAAAAGAACATCCAAGTCTAAAAGGGTTCAATCTTTGTTATGGCAGTTCATTTAATGAAGTTTGAGAACAAATTTTTCAGTTAGAGCTTTGCATGTCCCAGGCAAGAACCATCATATTAGCAAACTGCCTTTCTCATTTGCAGATCATAAAATTCAGAGAGCTGAGTCCAAAATTTTAAGAAACCCTTGCAACAATTTCTCTGGATGATTAGCAAAGAGTAACAGATTGGCTGATCTCACAGTCTTGATATTTTAGCACTATAAGGGCTTATGAGTCCTCTACTGCCTCTTTTCACCAGTTTTTAGAAAGGATTCCTCCAAGATTTAGAATTTTATCTCCCTTTATTATCTGTCAGTTTTTGGTTTCCATGTGCCCATCTAACAAAGCAGTTAAAATGCTTCATATTCACCTACTGACTTTTAGTTTTTTTTTTTTGTTTTTTTGTTTTTTTTTGGCAATTATCCAGAATTGTGTCAGGTTGGGAAAGACTCTGAGGCTTATGGCAGTTCACTGTCACCCTATCTACAGAAGCTTGTTATTGGTCATTATTGACTGTGTTTACAAATGGATGACCAATTATTCACTCTATGTCACATATGTTACATTATTTACCTAAATGTATTGGGAGGCATTTAGAGAAGGTGAGCTTCTATGTCATTTAACTTGGGGAGATGTTTATTTCTTTGGCAAAACATTTTCCATCGGGGTCCATCAATCTAAAGTGAATCAGCAGTTTTGGTGGTCACCTATGTAAACTACATACATTCCCCTCCTTTTTACTGTATCTGGCTTGGTGGGGAAAGACTCATTTTAACTTAAGTTCCCCTGCTTCACACTTTTAGTTAGATTTTCAAGAATACCAGAATAGAAATATCACCTCAACATGTTCTTTATGATGTGCTACAGGTTCAAAACTTACCTAGCCTGGGTATATCATTTCATTCTGTACTGGTAGAGCTGCTGATCTGGCAAGGGTAGACAATCACCTGAGGTCCTAAAGTTGGTTTGGGATTGGTCTTCTAAAGTCTTTTTGAAATACATTAGATAAGTGTTTCTAATTCATGATATCCATTTATTTATTGTTTAGGTGTGGTATGTGTGATTTTATTTATTCATTCTTAGATTATACTACCAGACAAGAGAGCTTCAGTTTGGTCCAATGGTTTCAGTTAAGGTTTTTATCCATCTTCAGGCAAAGTGATCTGTGGTGGCCACCCAGGTTTGTGGTGTTTGCAATTTTTACCTAAATTTCAAGAGTTGGTTCATCAGGTTGGGATTTTGCATTTGATGTTGTTTCACTTAGCGGGTAACAACAGTGAACTTTTGCCTAATTAGCATCTTCTGTTTAAAGTTTTTAAGATTTTGTTTTTGGCTCAGACTGTTTGACTAGTACCCATGACTAGTATCCATCATTTGTTGGTCAGCCATCATTACAGACTTTGTTGGTCCAATATTACATCAACATAAGTGACAGAGATGGTTCAAAAATTTGTGAACTATAGGGTTATTTTGTACAACTCCAGCATTGAGATTTCATTTAGCTGACTGCAGTGACTCATAGGAAAAAGATCTACATTGGCTGTCTCAAGATGGTGTAGATTTATCTGACTAAATATGAATTTTGCTTTCTTTATTCAAATGTTATTGTAATTTAGTGTTAATAGTTATTTGTATAAAAAAAAAAAGAAAGAAAGAAAAAAAGGAGAAAACAGGATTCTATTTTACATCTCCTTTCCTTTATGTTACAGTTTTGCCAGGAAAGGGGAGAGGGGCAGGTGAAGCACCAGACAAGCCAATGTGGGGCAGAATTTCCCCCATTTTTGCTTCCTCCCTGTTGGCCATTTTGTTGGAGTTTCTGAGTGCAAATGGGTGCAGAAGCTGTACATCTGTGGGTGCGACTGCCAACTGTTTTTGGCATGGACAGGGTCAATGGAGGAGGGGGCCTTTATGCCATCTGGTAGAAAGAGGCAGTATTATATGTTGGTGGGACACATTGTCATTGTACTATATGTGGTTATATTCAATAGCAATTTGGTGTGGTTATTTGTGTATTAAGCAGATTTGGCAGAAATGATCACATTACAGAATTTGGTGTGACAGATGTGTGAGCTCAGGGTCAAGTCCAGACTATTTAAGCCTTGATACTGGGAGGATCTCCACATTTTGGCAAAGCAGCAAGAGATTGCCTGCCCACTCACTCTACTTCCTGCAGTTTGACTATGAGGGCAGAATCCCCCACCGCATTGCTTTCCTCTCTGCTGGGGGCCATTTTATTGGATGTTATGAGTATGAATGGGTGCAGAAGCTGTTCTCCTGTGCATACAAGTGCCAAGAGGATTTTGTCATGGACAAGGTCATCAGGTATGTTTTAAAGCCACCTGGTAGAAAGAGGCAGTATTATGTGTTAGTTGGATATATGGCCATTGCATAGCTATTCTTTGCATAGTAGTTAAATATGGTTACATTCAATAAAAAGGCCATAGCAGCAATTTGGTGTGGGCATTTGTATTTTAAACAGATTTGCCACAGATGTCCTCCATGCAACGGAAATTTGTATTACAGCTCTGTGAGCTGGGGGTAAGTCTGAGCTATTTCAGCCTGTATAATGGGGGAATTGCTGCATTTAGGCAAAGCAGAAAGCCATTGCCTACCCTCTTACTTTACTTCCAGAAGTTTGCCTATGTGGGGCAGAATCCACACCCCCCCCTTGTCCGGCCCTTCATTCTTGGAATTGTTGGCAATTTTGTTAGAGTTTCTAAGCTACACTCCTGTGAGTACAAATGCCAAGAAGTTATGAGACTCAGTGGACTTTTAGACCCCCACCACATCTAAATATTCTTCTACTACACAACTTATTTCTCTTTCTTGATTCCTGCTTCCCCACTACCTGCCAACTATAACATACAGATCCCTTTACTTAATCATCCTATTACTCACCTTATCCTCTGTTCTTCTCCCAATACTGGGCCATCTTTCATCCTAACATGACCCTATAAAACCTCTCAACGTATCGCTAGATCTGTCCCAATCACATAATCATTCTTCCTCCCTGCACTCTCCATAAATTGCACCAAACCTATTTAATGACACTCCTCAATTTTACTCCAAATATAGACTGATTTATTCCATTTCAGCTCAACTCAAAACAAAATAAGGTGAAAAAATACTCTTAAAAAACAATTATCAATAATTCCCCAATATGCTAAAATCCTTTTAGGAGGAAAAATTCACCCTAATCCTAGCCCCATATATCACAATGAACATCAAGGTTAATTCTCTTTCACACACTACTCTAAACCTTCAATGGTCAAACACCAACCCCAACAATCTAACTTTTGCTGCCATAAATTTTAGGAAGCATAAGAAATAAAATCGCTGAAGTACATACCCGGATTACAAAATATAAGCCCGATATTTTCACTGTAAACAGTTTTGTTATTGTAAACAATTCTAAAATTGCATCTCTAGTCTATAATGTCATCCATAATGACTGCATGTTTCAGTGTTTGCCTATTTTCATTTCGTAAACTCAAACTATGCTCTTCTTCAGCTGATGACTTTTCAAGTGAGCACCTGAAAAAAGCAGCCAATAGCATTACCTACACTGTCTCAATCATTATAAACTGGCCAAGCTATGAATCACACATTTCTTCTTCCTGGAAAAAGTCACAAATTATCCCTCTGCACAAAGGAGGATATTCAACAGACATTACTAACTTTAGACCTATAAGCAGTCTTATCCCCCCCCCCCCGGTATACCTGAAAAATGTACTCAAGAACAACTGCTGAACTATCTCATGCAGGAAGAACTCCTATCCTCAACACACCATGACTTCCTTCCTTCCCATAATACTATCACTGCACTTCTAACCTACATAGATACTTCAATAAAGCTAGAGATAATGGCAAACTAGTCTCCTCCTTCATTTTAGACTTAGAAACAAAACAAGATACGCAGATAAGGCTGGACAAACCACAACTTCAAATAGCACAAAACAAGTATATTCAGCTGAGACAGCAAAAATTTCACTAGAACTCATGTTTATTAAAACAACTATTAAAACTCCAGAAAAAACAATAAAAAGATGAGTGCATTCACACCTATCACAGGTATTTCCTCAGCTCTACTACATGGAAGTTATAAGATTCCTAAGTTCGCACTTTTAAATCTGGGCTGGATAAAGCCCTGGATCTCATCACAGGTCTTAAAGGTACAGAACCATTTAAACCTTACCCATAATCAGCATGCAGTTCTAAAATCCATTTTGTCTCTACAAATTCAGTCTTAGTTTTAATGTCACCTCTTCTAATAATAGTTTTAATCAACTCTAGTATCAGAAACATACATCTAAGGGTAGAATCAATAACTGTAACATGCCTAGCAAGGGCATTTCTAATATATTTCTTAGAGATATCATTATTATACTCACATATCCTGATTCCTGTCCCTTAGCACTCTTTTCATTTTACCAACCTAATAACGTTGACAAACCTTGCAGACAGATACACTAAATTTGAACTTTTACAGTCCTCATAAAATTGAAATTGGTAAATACATCCAGTCACAATATTCTTGTAATTATTACTACTATTAACATACTTAAACATCTTACAAAATTTACGTGGATATATCCCTTTCTGGCTTGTTAGCAATTAATTCTTACTCCTTGCCAGTTTATAACACAATTACTGCTTCAAGAACTGACTGTTCTTAAAACAAAAATTAGGAGTATCACCCAAAATTTTTTGTATGTCTCATCAACAGTGAGAATATGACAGTTCTTCTTCACTATATCACAGTAATACCAACATCATTAGAATAGGTAAGGGAAAACTTAACCTTATTCATGTGTGCATTTGGTATTGATACAACATCAGTAGTTCTATCAGAAAATTAAGGTCTGGCAGATTCAGACCTACATCTTAACACTTCCTTCCATGCTAAGTCAATCTCTTCTTCTGTGGAGCCCCTCAAAAGAAAATCATTTTTCTGCAAGGCAAAAGATCGCTACATGTCACCATTATCATAACATCACCTAGTTAACCGATAAAACTGTCCTTTTAACACATTTATGTGGACAAAACATGGGTGCATCCATGGTCTGTGTAAAATATTCACTTTCTTGCAAGGCTTCTTATATAAAGTCGTACTCAAATCTGTGTGAATTTTATAGATAGTAACATCAAACAAATCTATCATTTCATTTGAGTACTTAACAGTCAAACTACTGCACAAAATCTGTCAACATATCTTGTGAACCTGTCCATATAATGAAGACATCATCCACAAAGTGAGTACAAAAGGGGATAAGCTGAGGAAAAATATTCTAGTCAGCCAACACATAGAGAAATTTCCAATAAACCATTACTAAGTTACCATAGCTATTGGCACACATTGTGCCCATGGCAACTTTCTGCAGATAAAGCTGTTCATCAAATGCAAAAACATTATGCTCTAATATAATCTCAAGTAAAGTGCATAACAGCTGTACCTGTTGTGTACTATATCCTGAATGATCAAAAAGTCTAGCAAAGTCAATACCAATGCCATTAGGAATCACTGTGAACAGTGATATCACATCCATGGTTCAAGCATAAAATCAGTTTGATTAAAGTCAGTTGACAGATTATACAACAACAAAAGAAAATGCTTTGTATCTCTCAGTACCAAATTGGCTACTTCATCAACCACTGGATGCAACTTTTTCTCTACAAAAATAGAGAGTGGTACAGTAGCCCACCCACAACCTGAAACAATAGGTCTTATGAGTGGCTCCCTTAAACTTTATGAACGTTTGG
The DNA here is from genome assembly GCF_019279795.1 of Protopterus annectens. Taxonomy (NCBI): domain Eukaryota; kingdom Metazoa; phylum Chordata; order Ceratodontiformes; family Protopteridae; genus Protopterus; species Protopterus annectens. Next base: position 676,700,950 of record NC_056748.1, on the reverse strand, counting down.
GAGGCCATAAATAATCGGTATAGTGGAATACTCAACTAAAAAGTATTGATATATATCTCTCCCAATGGTGCCTTCCATAAGCAGTTCATGTAAACTTACCTGTATGCCATTCAAAAGTTCATTAACATCTTCATTACTACATTTCTGGTAAGTAGAGACATCACTCAGCATACAAGTCATACTGTCTAAATATTTCACAGTGTCCATTAGCATAATCCCATGCCCTTTATCAGCTGATTGAACCTGCAAATGTTCAAATGATATTAATTCACGAAGAGCATGAAATTCAGTCTCAGTCAAATTGTAAAAAAGTTTCTTATGTTCGTAACTCAATGCTTCTCTTGCTCACATACGCTAAGAAAAGGTTCAACCAGGGGCGCATTAACTGGAACAAATTGACTGGGTTTTTTAAATGTAAAAGACTGGGACTGTACATTACCATCAGTAGATTTTAGAGAAATGGTTCTCACAAAAAGTTTTAATCTAATAGCACTTCTTTCAATACAGAACATTTAGCAGGTATGCTGGATATACTTGTTTTGTGTTATTTTTACACTTGTCTAACACATTCAACACTGTTTGTTACAGCAAATTTCTACTTCAAATGTCCTCTGTAGGTCTTTCTCTCAGCTCACTCTTCTATGGTTCAAAGGCTATCTGTTCAATAGGTATCAGCCAATAAAATGGCACTCTACCTTCTGTCCATACCCTCTAAGTCACCATCAGTGTGCTACAATTCTCTATCCTTTGTCCCTCCTCTTTAACATCCTCACCAACAACTTCCACACATCCATATAACAAGCCTCCCTAGTTCAGTTTGCAGATGACTCCGCACTCATTTGTACATCTGACAATGTGGCACACCTCCACAAAATTACTCAGGAAGCTTTAACATAAACATGGCCTTGTAACTCACAACTCATGCTCAACCCTAAAAAAAAAAAAAAAAAAGACTTATTTTCTCCCAAATATCTGCCCATGGAAAAAACAAAAATTAAAGTCTCTTTCTTGATAATTCAACCATAGGTGTCACTTCTCATAGCAAATTATTAGGGATGATAATAGACAATAATCTTAAATTTCACCTGCACATATAAAATTGCATAAGACAAACTCATCACAAATTAAGGATGCTTTATAGAGACAAAAAACTTTCTCACTGATGCAACTAAAGCTACACTTACCACTACTTATCTCCTCCACTCACTTCTTTATGGTGCTCACATCCTTACTAACCTTCAGGCATCACAAAAATCAAATCTTGAGTTGGTCATTATGATTCAGTGACCAAAAACTCTTGTCTGCCCAGGAACCTATCAAAATTGCTGGGAAATGTCTGCGCTCATAATATGTTGCTAAGGCATGACCATCAGGTCAATATCCTCACTCCCATTCTTCAAAACTGTTCTGAAAAACTTCCTACCCAAAACCTGGCTCTGTTCTTGCTCAACACCAGGATAAACTATATCCCTAAATGTGGATAAAATACCTATTCATACCTTACATCTTCTTACTTTCCCTTTTTCACTCCCTTACTTCTATCAATGTCTCTCCCTTGACAGTCTCTCTAAATGTAGTATAAGACTGCTTTTCTCTCACTCCGTACTGCAATTCCTTCTTTTATTATACTAACTTACCTTTAATTTCTCTATTAAATGGCTAGAATTTCTCTATTAAATTATTGCCTTAAAACGTGTCTACTCTTAACCAATGTTTTCATATTATATCCAGTTTTTTACAATTATTTAAACTGTACTTGTTTTTTGTATTCTTTTTAAAGACTGTAAAATTATTATTCTTAAAATGTTTTGTAATATTATGGAGCTTTTCTTCCTGGCTCTCTGCTGAAAATAGGCTCCTTTCCAGTCAGACTTTCCTAGTAATCAAACATTAATAAATAAATACAATAAATAATGTGGGGACAACAGACATTAGGGACTTTTATTCATTACTCTAAAAAAATGTCAAAAGACTTGCAGCACAAAAGACATATGTGGACTACATTAGACACCAGAGACACTCTTTCATATTACCCTAACTTATATAAACATTTGAAAGAATACAGGTTTTGTCTTACAAAGCATATTATTGGCTCAAAAAAGTATGAAACTCTAAAGTCTGGCATTACTGACTTACTGTAATGATCCATAACTTAAGAGGATCTTGTTCAAGACACTAGACAATGCCTGGGAGTCTTTTGTAAATATCACACTTATGCACCTAAAAAGTTACAAGAGCAACAAATCTTTCATCATGATGCATTTTGTGAACAATAAGAGGAATGAACCATAACATCTGGCATTACTGATTAACTGTAATTAACTGATTTAGAAATCACTATGGAAAAATAAGAGGCAAGATTGGGAATATTCTGTTAACTCAGGGACAGGTTAAAGGTATAGCAATTTGCTGTGTTTGCATGAGTGTATGTGTGCTTGGATGTGTGTATGTATGTGTGCGGCAGGGGGTGGCTGCTGAATATGGGAGGCACCTATGCTAACTTGATAGATGAGCCACTATTGGTGATTAATGCAATGACAGCAGAAAAGGGATTGTTGGCACTCATGGAGTGATTCAGAGACATGCACATTATCTGATAATTTCCTCATTGTGGCTAATTTGTCTCAGAATTGCTAGATTGTGCAATCACTTTAAAAGAGTCTATCTGACACAGACTTACTGCTCACTGCTGGGCTTGTTTCTTAATCCCAGCTTTTATTACTGCTTATTTCTGTTTCCAGATGCAGACTTCATGTTTGTGCCAGTTAAATGTATGGGTGTCAGCAACTAGGGAAGTTAACTGACCTGATAGAATTGATTTCAGCTACAATCCAGAAGAGGAGTTTATACAGCAAACATGACTAGCAAGATGATAAATGAGGTTTGGGAACAAACCAATTTATCCAGGCACATTTTCGGGGGTGCGTCACAAAACTAGTTATGCCCCTCCTTATACTTACCTCATTTCCTCCCAACTGTCCTACTCACCCAATTTAACCCTTTCATACCCACCCCACTAACTAACTTTCTTCCACTACCATCTTAGATCCCATTGCTATTCCTACCTGACCCACCCCCTATTAGCTGAAAGGTTGGTGGTAAAATCCCACTGACATATAACACCACCTGGCTTCCCCTACCTCTAGAACAAAATATCTCTGCATGTCAAACTTAGTAGAACCCTTGTCACTTTCACTGTATCTGTTCATTCTCATATTGTAACCTGGTCTGGCTTGTGTTGCCCTCTTGAGGCAGGAGGGAGCTAATGTCTATTGGTTAGGCATGTAAACATCAGTAAACTGTGTAGTACTCAGCTAAGAATCTATGATCTATTCAACAAAGATTTGTGTGTAACACTGCATGAATATGCTCTAATAGTGCTAACCAATATGTTGTTTTCAAAGTACATTTAATCCCTGGATGTAACCACTCTTTATGGTTTTAAATACTTTACAGACTGTCCATTTCCATGATATATGGTGCAGTTTAATAAAATAATATTATGTGGTACTAGGCCATAACCAATGTCATACTGAAGACAATTTTTTAGCATGGCATAACCGTAGTATTTCATTTCTAAGAAGAAAAGAACTGTGAACCCAGTTTATCTCCATCTTTACATCGACTTACCTTCTGTGCTCAGGTTTAGAACAAAAGCAGCCTACATCAAACCTGATCATTGAAAACAATGAATATGAGTTGCAAATTTCCAATTAGGACTTCTAGATGCTCACAAAAAAAGATTGACAGACCCACAGTATCCCCCCTCAGCTAATATTAGTGATTTTTTTAATAACTGTTGTTATCAGAAATGAAGTGCTGTGTTCCTTATATATATATATATATATATATATATATATATATATATATATATATATATATATATATATATATATATTTCTGAGCACAAAATGGTATTTTGATCTTCATAAAAATATTTTATTTATTTATTTTTTTTGTAATAAAGCTAACTGACATTTTTTTTGTGATTTAAAGAAAACTGAAGCTAAAATGCATGTATGCTTCTCCAAAGTGTAATATATGCCACACAACCATATAAGGTCATTAGATATGTTTATCTCATTTTGCACAATCAGTGTGACTACTGAAATCATGAAATAATGTGAGAGACTAATGCGATAAGACAGATTGCATTTTTTTAAATGAAATATGGTTAAATAACTCTTGGTCTGACAAAACTAAAATACCAAATTCTTCTTGAATGAAGTTTACTTCCAGAAATGAAAAAAAAAATAAAAAGCTGTTGGTTGGTTGAAACCTTGTATGTGCCATATGTAATTTGCAGAGGTGTCTATGCCCTCAACATTTCCCTACTTTATAAAAAATCTCAGAAGAACATTTCTGCATTGCAGCATTGTTATATATGCAGACACACACACACATACACTCAGGAAAATTATGTTTTAAACATTTTGTCAGTGGAAAGTATTCTTCCTGTTAGCAAAAGCAAACTTCTTTGAGAACTGTCAAGAGTTAAGACGACATTGTAGAGAATCAGCGGTGACTAGCATATTCTGTGGACTATCTGCTAACTCCAGTGTCATCTTTTTGGAAACCAGCATGTAACACGTATTTACATACACACACACAAACTCACACACAAAGTAACAATGGCAGTGGACATGGAAGGATATTTATCAGTGTTACTGTACTGGGGACATAGTATCATGTGAGAAATCAACAGTTTAAGTTAAACAATGCATCTCATACTGTTTTTTTTAGACTTTCAGGTAGATTTAATATTAATTAATTAATTAATGTATTTCTTTAATTATTTATTTGATGTTTATTTACTCTGAAAGTCTGACGGGGTCCAAGGATCCCATTTTCGGCAGAGGCTCAGGGAGAAAAGCTCCAAGGTAAATAATTAGTACAGAATTCATCGAAATGAGCACGAATCAAATATAACTCTAAATATAATTAGAAGTATAAGAGTCTAAGTAGGAGATACACTGGCAAAATACAAGGTTAGAGGAAGGAAATTTATGACAGCTTGATTAACTATTGAAAAGGAAAAAGTTAGGACAGACAGTACAAGGAAAAGCCTATGAGAGAAACTGAGAGCATGAAGAAGGGAAATAAGGTGTGTATAAAAAAGTAGTTGGTATGCAAAAAGAGTGGCATGGGGTGTAAGGAGCAGTGCAGGACATATGCATGTACAGATGAAAAGAGAAGTAGGAGTGAGAGAAGTAGTGTAGTATAGTGTAGTATTATGTAGTATAGTGTAGTATTATGTAGTATAGTGTAGTATTATGTAGTATAGTGAGGAGAAAACATTGACAAAGAGTAGTTAAGGTGAGGAGATAATTGAGATAGTACAGATGTGGGATTAGAACAGGAACATATCCATGCTTTGCTTAAAGAATTCTTTCAATGCATTTTAAATGAAAGAAAGTTGCCATTTGTTCTATTATTTGTGGAAGATTGTTCCAGGCCTTGGCAATGGAATTGGAGTACAGGCATTTTCCAGCATTTGTTGTGGGCTTGTGAACTGATAGAAGATGTTTGTCTTTGGATCTTAGAGATCTATTGGGAAGGTAACTAGAAAGAACAGAGGATAGGGCAGGACAGGCAGTGGGCTTATAGGTAATGTTGTTAGGAGTTGTAAGAAGGTGAGACATTGAGATAGTTGTAGCCATCTCAAAGACTGAAGGGAGGTGCAGTGGTGAGTAGAATAAGAAGAACATTTGGCAAATGTTGCTATTTTATTATAGCAGGATTCAAGTGTTGATAAGAGGGAGCTCTGGAGATTAGTGAGGATGTTGGTACCGTATAGAAGGGAAGGTAATAAGTATGTATTAGCAAGAATGATGCTTGTGGATTGGTTAAGAAAAGCTGAATGCCTGTAGAGCATGCCTAGTTTCTGGTGTGTGTGCGTGTATGTGTGTGTGTGTGTGTGTGTGTGTGTGTGTGTGTGTGTGTGTGTGTGTGTGTGTGTGTGTGTGTGTGTGTGTGTGTGTGTGTGTGTGTGTGTGTGTGTGTGTGTGTGTGTTTATGTTATTTTGGATGTGAAGGTCAAACTAGAGGTTTTCATCAATGATTATGCCTAGCAGCTTAGTGTGTGAGACTGCTAGGCATCAATGATTATGCCTAGCAGCTTAGTGTGTGAGATTGCTTCAATTAGAGTGTTATTTAAGGAATGAATTGTAAAAGTTATTTTATTTACTATTTGCCTTTTTGTAAGAAACATTGGAAGTTTTCTTTTATTAGGGTTAAGTAGCAGTTGAGAGTTATCTAACTTCACTTAATATAATTTCACATTAGCTCCAGTACATGGCACACTGAGTGTTTCATGCAATGAATTCATCCACAATTAGTTTTCATTGTAAAATCTCTCAGTTTTGTCCATTTTGTGGACATTCTGTGGGACACATAAAAACCTCTAGTCTTTGAATGCTGTATGCAGTGAGATGTAACAAGACCACTTGAATAGCTTCCAACAAAAGGCTTGCTGTTTCTTTCAGAAATACAATTTTCCATTTGACAAAGCAGATACTTACATATGTGTTTGTGGAATTAATTATACACAGACTACATCACTAGTCTCTATTTTTTAATGTCTTCCTTCCAGTAAACTGATTGCGTAAGTGTGGTATAGATTACTTAATAGGAAATTTTCACTTGCTTCTCTGTCATTTCTGGTTAAATGCTTCTGTAACAGAGGACAGTGTTATATTATGTATATGCAAATTTTATTACAGTAGAAACAAAATGCTTTTGTTTGTCCCCTCATATTTTATGAAGTTCCACAGGCATGATAGTTTTTTTTTTTTTTTTACATTTGACTGCAAGCAGGCTATTTTTTTATAGACAGCTTTTTGAACATATGAAGGCTACAGAAGACAGACAGTCCTTTTAACCTTTATGATTCTCTTTTATATATAGACCTTTTATATTTATTGTGAAAGAAAGCCTTCTAATCTATTGTTCTTATGAAATGTAGAGTTAATATATGTCATAATGCACACCTCTGGTTATTCGGTCATGTTGAAAGGCAGTGTCAGTAATAACAGCATACTCTAGATTTTGCAGTAAAACCAAAATTTTATTGTGAGCACAGCAAGAATGATGTTAACTGTTCACTCATCATGAATGCACTCTCCAACTGGCACTAGCACCAATGCATTATGGGATACATTACTTCTTTAAAAAGCAATGCTATAATTTTATCATAAAGTGGAAATGCTTTTATTTACAGTAATATGTAAGGTCTTAGCTCTATGTTTCTTGTCATCTCAACATATATTGCTATATCCCCTAGTATGGCCTTATGTTATAAATGGTTGAACTCATTTATGTACCTTGTGTGTAACCTGCATGACAGCATGCCCCTGGAGGTAATTAATCTTGAACCTTCAATTTTGTTTGGAATTTTGTTATAAAGTCCATCTCAGGAAAAGCTGATGAATATCCCTTTTCTACCAACGGAAAGAGGTAGTTTATACAAAGCAACCTAGAGTTTCCTGAGAGTAAATAGCTAATATCAATACATTTCTTGCAGAGTATATTTAAGCAGTGCATCAATTAAAAATATTAAGAAAAAAAATCAGACCAAAGATAATCATTTTCATCTTTATTGATAGACTTCTTTAGATGAGTTCTATCATTAAAGATGAAGGCACTTAACCTAATTACATCTGGTTTGGGTTATTTGGTCCCTGTATTTTTTTTTTCTTGGTATATTGTGCAAAAAGGCCAGTTTGTCTTTTTTTAGTTGGATTAATTATATTAAATGGTGATCAGGTGTTGCTTATAACAAAGCATTAATGGACATATCCATAACCAGCCAAATGATAGGCATAAGGTGTTTAAGCCAATAATAAAACAGGCTTATATGCTAAGTTTAGAAGAGCCTATGCCCAGTGTTAAATCAAAGACTTTAAAGAATTGTGCATTCCAGGGAATTCCCTTCAGTGTTTATGTTTATGAGGGGAGAGTGGTATGAAGACAGAGTGAAAAAAACATATCTTAACACTTCACTGTTCTGACCTAGAGACCACTGATGTTTGTGTGAGTGTGGAATTGCAATCATACAGTGACATGTAATTCCATCATGTCCCAGACCCATAGAAAACATGCAAATCTACTTTGTAGGCTGATCCCAGCCAAAAATTATGTCTTTATACTAATAGCTGGCACCTCATTTTAACCTGGTAGTGGCAGCCGAATAAGGAATGTGCACGGTAACGTGAACACATGAATGAAAACAAAGTATAAATTGTGTTTAGCTGTTGCTGCTGCTGTTGTTTTGTTGAATTCCAGGTTGTCAGATCATACTTACTGAGTGAGTAGGTCACAAAAGCTCTAAATAAACAAAATTTAGTAACAAAAGTCTATAATACAAATAGAAATTGCTTCATTGCAGAAGTACAAAAATATACAGGTATACACAGGGACTAACTACTATGGTAATGAAACTGATAGAATTAAAGTGCGTTATCATATGTTAATAATGCATTGCAGCATCTGGCAAGTTAAGTGCCATAATGTATCTCACCCTAGTTGTTTTGTTTTTAATATATTTTGGACATATTTTATTAAAAATCTTTGTAAACTTGTCACTGAAAGTATTTCCATCCACATGTAGGTTTTCCCTCAGTGGCACCACCTTAGGGATGGGGCCGTAGACTGTAAATGGGTTGTATCTGCTCATGTGTAACATGCATCCATTTAAGTATATGTATGCATCTCCCATTACCCCTAAGTTGATGTCACTGAGGTAAAAGATCACCATTAATCCTCACCTGGATCAACACGGGAAAAACAAATTCTACAAGTTGTATATCTACCAAATTGGAGACTGAAAACATTTGTCAAAGGGGAGAAAGGGTCATTTAGCACTTTATGTGCCATGCACAGTAATGCAAAAGGTAAACAATGCAATTATAACAATTGCCTTTAACCAAGAGATGAAAAACTTACACTCAATATTTCCAACAGTGCTTTGATTTTCACTCCATAACTTATGATCCTCAACTTAAGCAGACATGGAGTGGTACTATAGTCTGCATAACGCCTTCCGTACTGATCCAAGTTCAAGACAGCAGTAGATACAAAGAACAGCAGCTGTATCATCACTAAATATGGCCTTCTGCTTTGTAAATATATACAAAAAGTGAACTTAATGACAAAGTAAAGACATAAAATACAAAAAGCACACCAAAAGCCTTGGCTGAATTAATTTGTTTACCACTATGCCTTATGGAAACAGTATACAGAAGATGGAGAGGAAAATGTGTGAATCTGTTAGGAAGTATGGAACATCTGGTGATGGAAATAGAATGGACAGGAAGAGTGAAACTTCTAAATTATAAAAAAATCTGAAAATTATGTGATGTAAGATTGATGAGAAAGAGGAGATGCGAATGACAGAAAACAGAAATAGGGGATACTATTGGATAAAAGACAAAGATTCCCAGCTAGAAATAGCAATGTGGATTGTTTTACTGTTAGCAAAACACCACATGCTATGTCTTCTTTCTCCACTCTACAAATCCTCCACTTTGCTTGGTAACTAGCTATCAAATGCTTTAATAAGAATTCAGCCCTGATTTCCTTCTTCCATAACTTTATCTTGAATGTCATTTAAATAATTTTCTATGACATTAATCTAGAAACCTTACTATAATAACAATTTCCGTAGATTGGTTTCTTGTAAATGTTTTCCTGGATGAATGCCATTCTGCTGTGAAATTAATTTTTCATTGGAAGGTCATGGAAAGATGAAACTATTTGCTGTTGTTTTTTCCCTTGTAAATGTTCAGTAGAAGTTTTTTTTAACTTATGTTTGTAATCTAATCTCACCTTACTCAGAGAAATTGAGTTAATTAATATATTTAAAATATCTAACTTTTCCATTTTTCAGGAAAAAAAGCTGGTAAATCCTAAATTTGGGCTATCTAAATATGGGAAAACACATATTTTTCATGAAATGCACTCCTTTTCATACTTAATATTTACAATAACAGGAGTTTAGCTCATTGAGTCTTCTGTGCACATAATCTGCTTAAATGTTATGCACACTTGCACATACACACACACACACACACACATGTAAACTTTTACTCATTAGCCATCCTAGTTTCTCTCCTCTTAAGTGTGAATTGCCGCTTGAAGAAAGAAATACTACAATGGAAAATGACCTAGCTCTATATATATATATATATATATATATATATATATATATATATATATATATAAATATCTTAGAAAATTAAATGAGCACTTGTCACTATTTAGCATGGCACTTTATTATAAAGACCAGTAATTTAGACTTGATGGTTAGCTTATACTATTTTCTGTGAATCAATTTTCATGTGGTCATAGTGAGTTTATTCCACTTATTTGGCTATCTGGCAATTAACATTACATACAAAAAATTGAGATTTTTTTTTTTATTAGTAAACAGTTTGACTTCCAGTAATATGGTTTTCATTAATATCAATGGCTTTGAAGGGATGTAGAAGAGTTCAGCTTCTGCATTTTTACATAATGCTGGAATTTTACACTGAACAATAGTAGTCTGTGACCTAATTTCAGTAGTGTGACCATTAAATAATCAGGTAATACTAGGCATCATCACCAGAATGAGAGTGAGAAGGATTGACAACAAAAATATCCTGTTACGAGCTATATTAAGATTAATATATATATATGTCCTGTGAGAAGGCTAATTAATACAAATGAAACATACAGAATGCTATACACCAGGAAATATATGTGAGAGATGTGAAGGGTCATGCTGAACATAAAGGTCATGAGGAAGAGAAGCCTGCAAAGGAAAACAATTATAAAAACCTACTAGTACTTTGAAAGTGAAACAGATCTATGAAGTGTACTGCTAGAATGGGTTGTGGAGAGACAGCTGGTAGCTTTGCTTGGGAGTACATTGATCAAATAGAGCAATGAGAAGGTGAATGGTGGGATGTCGGTGGGAGTACCAGACGTAAATGCCAGACATTGATGATCCACACTCCAATGTGGGATCAATAATGCACAATTTATTCCATGAGTAATAACAGCATAGGGAGCAGTTTCTCAAGAACTTCTTTTTACCTGAACATACACAAATTACTACAGGGGTCATTGGGGAAAATGTTTTATTTTGGTGTTAGTCAAGAGCTGGTGTGTACATAGACAAACTACTAAAAGGGGTTGCTGGGTAAAATACTCCAAAATCATGTTGGTAGAGTGGCTGGCTCAGCAGCATTTCACCCTTTGTACCCCCTTTCCTCTCCTGGCTCACTTAGTTGGGTCTATGACAGGCTGAGGAGTGATGTATAATGGACGGACAGGGATGATTATCAAGTTAGCCGAAGGACACTGTGTAAAGCTACTTGGCTTGGATAGACAAGCAAGCAGTACAGGCAAGCGTTACACAAAATGTTAATGAACCATCCTGCCCTCTACTGCATTAGACTTGCGTTAATCTGCTCTGGGTAGTATTTCAGCCTGTTTTATCAGTTACCAGTGTTACTGGTTCTTTGTTATTCACGGTTTCAGAAATAAGTAGTCACACTTGCTATTGGTCTTTTTGCTTCCTTGGGGCAGGCTATGGGATAAATAAATGCTGCCAGAACTATGGATTTTATCAAGACATGTTCTTTGGCAAACACTAACAGCCTTGCACCTACCACATAACTATACCTCATTGAAAATTGACACAGTTATTAGGGATATGGCACTTTGTTTGACTATGAAATATCCCTTGACTGCCACATGTCTACTGTCATTAAAAAATCCTTTTATCTTACCAGACTGATTATCAAGTGTGTATCTTCTAGGTCAAGGAAAGTAATTACTCCTCTCTACTCTTCCCTTATCAGACCCATAATGGAATCTAATATCCCTTTCAGTATGAACTTGACTACAAATATTACTCAACACAAAAGGCCACAGAGCTTCATCACATTGTCCTACACAGACCCCCTTAAAGCACTTTATTCTCTGCATTTTACAAACTTTTGCAGGAAGACCTTTGCCTCACCTACAAAGTCTTGAAGGATCCAGTCCTATACAACCTCTTACAAAAACAAACAATATGTTTAACAGCTGCTCAAAGGAAGTCAACTTATACCACAGCATAAGCGGGGCCTACTTGTAAGACAGGTATCTCTCTGAAAGAATCTCTCTTTTTATTGATTCGACCTACCATAAAAATCAAAACAGTGTAGCTTCCTGACTCTCTTCAAATGCTTACCTGGCCAAATGAATGCTAAACCATAAACTCACATGTGGTCTGGCCCTTCAAACCCTCAATGAAACTTAAAGAAATTAGGTAGTAGCTACTTCATTTTGTAGCATACTGATAACATCAGATTTTATGGTGGTTACAAACAACATCCTAGTGTGAACCCAAATTCTATGTGTAACCTCAGTATGGAAGTTAATGAGAAGTTCTTTTGAATATGTATGCTAAAGAGTTAAAGCTTTGCTAACATCTCTGTATTGACATATAACATTTTACTTATGCAATCACATGTTAAGTATTTCTCAACATGTGATACATTAGACATGTTCAGAATGTTGGTGTGTGCCTCTCATGCAAAATATTTTCATAACTTTGTGTTGCATTCTAAACAATCAGATTGAAATACATGGTTACAGAATGATTCTACAAAGAAAAAGCAGATAACTGCTTCAGCATTTCCTTATATAGCACTTTTTAAGGGGTAAAAAAATTCCTAAATTTAATTCTTGTCTGGGATGTGTTTCATAACCAGTCTAGCCACAAACTAAAACAATTATTGTAAAAATGGATTAGAAAATAATTATATAAAATGCACATGAAAGTGTTAGTTGGGAAATACTACGAAAATGCTTTGGGCATTTTTTAATGACGTATATAACACATTTACTCAGATTTTAATCTAGTAAACAGGATACTGAATGAAAACTTGAATGCCAATAAGAATTACATGGGAAATAAGAGGTTATCACTAATTTGTCTGGAAAGGCTATGGATCTGGTGTGAATGTTAACTAAGTAAACTTAATGATTGCAACCACTGGCACATAAGTAAGAATGTTTTAATGAATTAATCCATCTATCTAATGTTTTTTGCATCATACATTGCTAATTAAATTGTCACTAATACTTCAAAACACTTTGGGTCAAATTCAGAAAAGTTACCATGAGTTCTAGACCTGGTGTAGTCCTCTAGGTAACCATTTTTGATTCAGAAACAACCCATCCACTGTGCTGCACTGGAAATATTTTCATCACCATGGTATGCTGTCTGCCTGGCCTACCATAAATGCTAAAGAGGCATTCCAGGGGAGAGCATTTGCTAATTAGTCATGTGCATTCCCCAGATAAGCCTGCAGCAAGGCATTTATGCAACTGAGACATTTAGAGACTCACTGGACTGCAACAGTTACATTGGCTGTTCATGTTCACCCAATTCTATTGCAAGTAAGGTCAGCAGAAAGTTATTTAGTGTGTGTGTGTGTCTGTGTGTGTGTGTGTGTGTGTGTGTGTGTGTGTGTGTGTGTGTGTGTGTGTGTCTGCATATGTGGGTATATGTGTGAATGTATGAACAACTGGAAGGCTATAGTAGGGTTTTTTGGGGGGATAGGTAAGGTAGGTTTGTGTGTGTGTGTGTGTGTGTGTGTGTGTGTGTGTGTGTGTGTGTGTGTGTGTGTGTGTGTGTGTGCGCGTGTGTGCACATGTGTGTGCGTGTGTGTGCGTGTGTATGCGTGTGTATACGTGTGTGTGTGTGTGTCTGTTTGTGTGTATCTGAGTGAATGGAAGAGTGTGTACATGAGTGTAATCTGCTGTAAAATAGTGAGTGTGTACATGATTATGATCTGCTGAGGGGGGTTGTTTGTGTATCTTGGTGAATTAGTGAGTGTGCACATGAGTATAATCTGCTGAATGGGGCTGTATGTTTGTGTGTGGGTGCAGTGGGAGGAGAGTAGTCATATCTCCCCACTCCCCCATAGAAAGACAAGCAAATCCTGCAATGGAGGAAAAATAGACAACATAAATAACTCTTTACATTGTATCCGAAAGCCACTTAAAAAAATTGTACAGCATGAAAGACATTGTGAGGACCATGCCCTGGCCCAGCAATCAAAGTGCCTTAGTCCTCACCGCTAACACCAGGGAGGGCATCTCATATAAGAGGAAAGGATAACAAATACACACAATAAAGTACAATTTCCCTTAAGTGCACTCAGAGATCACAGTTAGTCTGGGGCTGGTTGCTCCCTTGCTCTCCACGTCCCCAATAAGACTCCCAACTGGCACAGCTATAGGGTCCAGATCTCAGCCTAGCTGGCAAGCTAAACTCCAGTACCCTCTCTGTCCCACCAGTGCTTCGTGTCCCTGCACAGGTAGCTGACACACCACATACACTTTGAGATAAGTATTTATACAACTTCACAGACACTCCTTGGAAAGGCTGACACAGATTCTCTAGCTGTGCCCCTTTACCCAGACTATATGGAAGTAATTTCTGCCACCACCAGCTAATACTTATCAGCTACCCAAAGGCCCTTAAAAGGGTGTCCAATTATTATTGTGCAATATTGTTATCCAATTGGTAATGTGGCTATGCAGTCTAAGGCTTATTAGAGTGGCTTATTACAATAAACTCTATAAATATGCAATGTACTCTAGAGCTTACTTATCTCTACACAAGCCAGCCACAGGTAAAGGTTTTTAAAATATTTAATAATAAATAATTAAAACACAAGCCAATACTACTACACCACAATGATATCTAAGAGTTCAGAGATAACACAGAAACTTAAAACAATACAGTATGAAAGTTCTGATATAACAGAAAAAACACTTGCCTAATTTATGTCTAAGTTCCTAGCTATTACTACAAGAAAACATATTTCAAAGACACTACCTACATAAGACGACAGGCAGAGTGCTGATAAGTTGGATATCAATTTCAAAATGCTTACAGTCTCTCTCTCTGAACAGTAGTTTTTAAACGCATTAACAAACATCTTTGCTAGGCCCTCCAAGATTACATCATTTTGACACTTGGGTTTCCCTAGTATACACATTACATCATTTTGACACTTAGTCTGGAGTTTGCAGGCAAAAAGGCTACATTATTTAGCAATCTAACACCTGCTCAGGAAACTACAACAACAAAAGACATTTCACATGTACATTCTAGCAATTATTCCTTAAGTTAAGACAATAGAAAGAATGTGTTCAGCCAGCCACTTCAGCACCACTATTTAGATAATTTTAACTTCAAAGAGAATTTAAAATGCTTGGCTTAGTTTTCCTTACAGCAGATGGCAATGTTGCAACAATCCTGACGTTCACATTATACAGTGTTTTCTTTCATTTAAGAACACAAGTCTGTATTTTACATTTATATTTACAAATGATAGTATTATGTATCAAATTCTATTTGACTAGGCTGGCAGCCTTTGCCCATCTTTCCCCAGTCTTTACAGACATGGGGGTGGATGGACACTACACACCAAGGATACTCTATGTAGTATGCCCTAAAGGCACTTAAAAGGATTCAAACCCATCACATTTAGCAGTCAGACATGGCATGGCAGTGCCCTTTGTCACCATTAGACACCAGGGATGGCTAAAATAGTCTTTGAAAATTAACAAAAAATTTGAAAGTTAATAAGGAGAAAAGTTCAAACAGAAAGCAGGAGCCTTAAGCCATTATATTAACTGACCAGTTAGTAAAGGTTTTTTTTTTTTTTGCATAATAGGTATGAAACTCTAATGTCGAGCATTATTCAATGACTGCAGCATAAGGAGTGTCCTGTAAAATCAGGGACAGACAGTTAAGAGGGATGGAAGTGTGTCTGTGTGAGAGGATGCTTCGTGACAAAGAAGAAATTAGGGAGATTTTTTTTTAAATATGACATACACAGATTGGGATGCAGTTTCTGAAAAGAAGTACGAAACGTTTATGTCTGGCACTATGGACTGACTGTAAGGATTTGTGATACAGGAGGGCAGCTACAAAAATAAGAGAATTTATTAGACATTCTGTTAATTCAGGGAGAGGTAAGTAGTAAGTGTGTGTGCCTTTTTGTGTTCGACTGTGTGTTTGTGTGTTCAAAAGTGAATGCTGATAGGATGTATCAGCTGCCAGTTTTCACTACAGCTGGAAAGTGCTGAATTTCACTTGTGGTAGGTAAAGCTAATACATTCAAATTTGCCTATAATGAGGACTTTTCAGATTTTATTTAATGTGTCTCTGAGGTGTAATTAACTGCTTCATGCAAACAGTGAATTTCATCTGCAGATCTTACTGGCTGAATCCCTGGGTATATTTCATTAATGCAGTTGATTTTAAAAATGAGAAGTGGTAACTTTTAGCATATATATATCAGATAATACATGTGTGAGAGTGAATATATATCCTTTTTATTCTACCTTTCAGCTAATTGTTGAACTCACTGTTCCCTAAGTAACACTCCTTTTCTCCCACTTTGCAAGACTCAGCTCAGTTTTGGGGTGCGGCAGTGAGGGTTAAGCAGTGAATAGTCATACAAGGCTGTACGTTTTCAGTCATGCTGTACTGCTCCCTATTATCTTGTAGCCAGCAAGCAAACTCTATGGTATGGAACTTCATTTTACTATACAACATGTTGTAGCTGTCATATAGTACAGTGCACTCAGTGATAGACAACATTCCTGGCTTGTCTCTCTTCTTTGTGTCTGTCTCATGGTCATCCAGTAGATTTCACTCTAGGTGTGTTAATTAAAGCACCAGTCCCATCTTTGTTATATGCAGTTTGACATTGGCCACTATCAGCACTATCAGCCCTAACCAGCTCTTTCATAACAAGTGCTCCCGCTTAAGCTGGGCCTACACTTCAATCCTGTGTTTTCCATGGCTGCAGTAAGGTTTCTTCTCTTTGTATTACAGAAATGGTAATAGACAATAAACAGATTATCAAAAGATAGTGTGTACAGCATTGAGTGTAATGATGTATGTCTGCATAACTGCATAATGCACTCAGTATATGAAAATAAAGACCATTGTGACTATCTTCAAAGAGTATGCCAATGTTCCATACTCAGAGATAGTTAATTTACATATACAAAATAAAGTCCATTCAAAATAGATATTTGTTATGTCTTTTATTGGCTTGGCAATGGAGCTGTGATATTTCACTGTAATTGTTAACATTTATGTCATAGCAGTAAAGCGTATGATGCAGGAGGAGCTATAACCTGTTGATAGATATCATATGAATCCAATAGAGCTTAGAAGTATTCTTAAAGCAAGATCTGTAAAGAAAATAAATATAGAATCTTTATTAGCAATGTCAAGAAAGATGAGAAAAGAAATGAAAGCAGCAATGTGAAAATGTGACAAGCAAAACATATATGTAAGGGATGCAGAGTAGATAATTATCATTCAGGAAGTTCTCATTCAAAACACTTAAAGTCTGCACAGCAAAGACATGTTACTGGCAGAGCTGTACCACACTACTCAGCTTATGAAGAAGAGAGAAGTAAAGTTGTAAAGAAGATGATTTTGTGAAGCCTCAGGAACTCTTGTCTACATTGGGTGATTTGGAAATCTTGCCTCAGAATGGAATTGGGGGGGGGAGGTATACCAGACCAAGTAATGCGAAGGTATGAAGGTAAGACTATGTTGATTGGTGAGAAGTATGAAACAAAACCGATGGCTCAAAAGAAAACTTGGAACTATGAGAAAGAAGTGGGAGTTGGAACTGAGGAGGGTGCAGAGGGAACGATGGGGAATGGGGATACGCAGCAAGCCATTAGAAAGGCAAGGACTGAAGTTGATAAAGCAAAGTCTGAGAAGAAATGATGAGGATTGCAGAGGTGGAGTTCAACAGAAGAAGAGAAGAGCAGTGTGTCCATAGGACATCAAAGCCAAGTATTTGTTATAGAAACTGAAGGAAATTAACACATTGTTATAAATGCTATAGATGGTAATGACAGGATTAAGATATATGCAACAGAAGTGAAAGCAGAGAGGTATCTGAATTATTTTATGGGGACCTGTACAAAAAAAAAACAGGAGGAGAGGAAGAAGGATTGGAAAAAAAAGAGTAGTATTGGAGGCAGAAGTGTTTGTAGGAAGAATTGAAAATTCTGGGGAGGGAAATTAGAAAAGAGGAGGATGGATGAATGATAATTTATTTGAGGAGGGAGAAGATTTGTGAGAGGCTAAGTTTTCAGTGGAACTTTGTTCAGTAAATAATGCAGGTTAATCAAGGAGGAGGTGAGGGCTATTAATTTTCAAGCTCCAGCAGGGGAGGGAGATTACATTAGTGCTGTATAAACAAGGAAAGGAAAATAAAGACACACAGAATTACAAATCAATTTCTCAGAAAAATAATTAGGTAAGCATTTTTGCACAGGTGTAGCCAAAGGCACAGGCAGAGCTTTTGAGAAAAATGATATAAATGAATCAGGTGAGTCATAAAGGGTAGGTCATTGGAGTATAGTTTGACAATGCAGATCAGTTACATGAACTGAATGGAATAATGACAGCAGAAGGAACATGTGTCAGTGTTAGTGGAGTGAGTTTGACTCAGATGGTATTTTATGTACAAGATATAAACAAGTTGCCTGTAGAGAAGTAGGTAAGACAAAATGAGGGCAATACACCAGAGGTCAATGCCGTACAAGGTGGTACAAGGGAAACATGTAAATGTGTTTAATGTATATAGCAATAGGGACAACCCTTATCTTTCACCCTACATCTTTTTGTGAGCAAATTTATTTTGCAGCAGTTTATTTTATTTTATCTTTATGTCAGTGTTAGAAACGTTAGCCAGGAGTCTGATGCCAGCATTGTGAAAGCTGGAAGAAAAGGATTAGAAATATAATTATTGTAACTTTTTTGTGCAAGGTGTAAGTAGGACTGCCTATGGTCTTTTGAAGTTATTGCAGGAAAAACAGGTAATCTATTGTATCATAAGGCAAACAAATAAGTGCTATTGCCAGGCAGAATAGGACTAAACGAGGATGTGGGTAGCTATAATACAGACAGCACTTAATATGTGTGGCTATGGTTACACCTGCCTTTAGAAGAAACATTGTGAGAGAAAGGGAGTTATGAGTAAGGGAAAATGCTTAGTTATGGGGTAAACAATGAGTTGTTAGGAAAGGCATATAATATCCACTTGATGGAGTTACTCCAGATACTTGTAATCTATGACTGCCAGTGAAGAAATTACAGGACATGATTTAAAGATTTATGCGTGAATGGAAGACAGCAAGAATTGTGAGAGAAATATTGCATATGGATATAAACAGAGATATAAGGGGGTCCCCCATAATTCTGGTGTGTAAGGCAGTAGCCAGTACATAGTAGAAAATAAAACAGAATGAGGAGACAGTAGGTAAAGGAAGAGAGAGGGATGAAGTGTGAAGTAATGGGCAGAGGAGTTAAAGAAAGGTTATACACAAAGAGGTGCACAAAAGAATATTGATGGATAAAGGAGTGGGGTAGGTTTAAGAGATATTTGGGTGGAAGAGGGTTGTCTGTCTGTTTCTTTATTTATTTTTTTGCTTGATTGTTACATTAGTTTATTGGCAATGTCCATTTGGGAAGATCCAGTTCTTACTGGAGCTCCTAAGACAAAAGCTCTACCAATGTTATGCAGACAACAGAATAAATTACTAATAAGTACATTATTAGAAAAATACAACTTAATGAAAATTATGCCATCTGTACAAGCAGCAAGACTTCTGACTAGCATTTGTTCATTTATTGTAAAACTGAATATAACAAGTATAATACAAAGAACCAATGAAGCTGAAGTACAAGAACAGTGTACTACCTAATACAGAAATGTACTACTACTCTAAGAACAAAGTGTACTGAAAGAAAAATGTCTAATAAGCTTATAACACAACTAATATTTGTCTATCAGATGATTTGGGGATATCTGCTATTTTTATAATTTACAGTCTTGGTATTTTTTTCAGCAGAATAGCTGACTAAATAGTTATATGTTAATCTAAAACTGCATCATAATTTAAGCAATTGCACTAGATTAAGTTAAATGTTTTATTATCTGCTGTGCAGTCCTAGAGTTGAGGTCATTTTTTCCACAGCTTGCCAACATAGTTTTAATGGACTTTGTCACTTCATTTACAGCTCTAACACTAATGATTAAATCATCAGTAGATTATCTCTGTTCATGCTGTGACATGTGCCATATTAGTACACTTGACAGTGCAACACAGTTAGGGCATCCTGTAGAATATCATCCATGAATGCAAACTAGTTATATTGCATGATAGTTTGCATGGATAATACCTGCAGTGGTGGTGCTGCAGTAGCGTTGTCGCCTGACAGTAAGACGCTGTCCGGTTCGATTCTCAGCTAGAGCGTCTTCTGCGTGGAGACATGCGTGAATGGGCGTACCTTCGTTGAAGGTTGTGTGGCAGGCCTGGCAAGCCGGTACGTAAAAATCAACTGCCAATCATTAGCGGATTGGAGTTCCGCTGTGGTGACCCCAAACCAGGAAAAGCCGAAAGACACCAAAAGTTTGCATGGATAATATTGGCTGCTGTCTGTGGGACAGATGATGAAAGCTGGCCTAGCTGCGTCCTAAATAAAACTGTCCTGAAAATTAGTACTTTCCAGATGTTATTTTGGGTTATGCATTTTAGATTTCTTTTAGTCCTTATGGCATTTGCATTTTGCTATTTAATCTGGTCACTTTCATCATGTTTTTCAGTTTTTATCAGAACCTTTTATTACTATAGCTTTGCCATGGCTGATTTCTGTTGGACTAAATGGATTTAGTCTGAGGAGTGAGCTATAGAAGGTGTGTAGATTTCAATAGTGGCTTTCTTATTGGGCTCATACTGGGAACGTGCCCAAAAAGGCTTTGTTAATATACTGCACAGCATCATCAAGCAATTGTCTGAGCTGTAGGACAACATTTATAGATTTAGTAACTATGGCAAAAATTAGTTCAAACTGGATTGTGTTTCTCGAGTAAAAGAATTAGAGTGCTCATTAGAATTTTGAAGTTCCTCATAGGAAATACTAGTAAATGAATTTGGTAATGATCTGGTCAAATTCTGTACTATTAAACACTTGTCATACCTTAGATTGTATTAGTTGTGATTGGCCAGGGGCCACCTTAGTTGTTCACTGATTCTTTTGTGCCTGTATAAAGATTTTACTTTTGCGCAAAGCTTGGTGCTGTACAGCAGGTTTCAGCAGTGCCCAGTATAGATGCAAGCACCAAGAATTGATATTTTCACTATACAACTAACCTTCAGACATCCCTTTTAATTGGTTTTACAAAGAGAAAGTAGTTTGTGCAGGTTCAAGCATTGAACCACTGTTTTCAGGTAGTCCTCCTGTTACTGTTTTTTCTCCTGCAATAACTTAATGTTACCTAAAAAAGGCGAGTACCTACAGACATGAACTTTCTTGCTATCTAGCCTGCTAGATATGGACATTATGAGGCAATGCAGCAGTAGCCTTATGTTTACTGACAACTATTTTTCAAATAAGCTGTAAGGTATGCAATATATGTATTTATACAATGTCACTGGGGCAAATTTTCACATTCTCACTAACTGTGTTCTCAGAAATACACAAACATCCACCACACATAGTATGGCTCAGACACATAGGTCTACAAATGCCAATGCACTTAAAAGTAGTTGGAGAGTGGCATTGAACAGAGAGAGATGGCAACAGTGGACATGACACCCTGACCCCATGTAGAAAATGGGGAAAAAAGAGTGTATTGATGATGAAGATGACTTAAAACCAATCTTCCTAAACCTCAAAGACCTCCTAGATGTTGGACTGCAACAGATATACTCAGCAGCTCCAAAAGCACTCCATCAAAATGACAATCACCACAATTCATAAAGTAACATCTCATGCAGCCTCTACTTTAAAACTGAATAGCAAGGCACCACACAACTAATACCTAGTCATATAAGACTGTATTGTGAGACACACTGATGCCCCACTCAGCAGTTTGAATAAGGAAAAAGTTGCAGTCAGCTGTGTATCAGGGGACAGGATTCATCACATCACTCAAGCACTCAGGTCACTGGACTACAAATAACAGTTTGACTCAGTCATGGTCCATGTGCATGTAAACAACCTGAGATGTACCTTTCTGGAATATACAAAGAGAGACATTATGGAGCTCACAGACTGTGTTTCCCAGGCTTGAATGAACCTAGTACTCAGCAGCATTCTGCCTTTTCCAAGGATGATGTCTCAATATGAACAGAAGATGACTGACTTTAATAACTGGTTTTGCTTTTGGTGTCTTTGCAAGGAGAAGAAATATTTGTCAGCATGGGAGGAAATTGTCAACACATTGCTTTGCCGAGGATGGTCTAGGCTTTTGAATATTGTCTAAAACATTGTCCTTCCACATACTGTCTTTTATAGGCAATATCAAACTGATAAACCTTCTGATCAAGCAAAATCAATTCAAGGGAATTTAAAGATGTTACTGCTCAATGCCAGGAGTCTAAAAAAAGAAACTCCATTTCCTCCAAGCTGTCCTTACCTTGGAGAATGCAGACATCTGTGCAGTCACCGAGACACGGCTTAATACCACAGAATGAAATCTGTCAGTAAAGAGTTACAATGCCATTCAAATATTTAGGCCAGATACTGTACAGATAGGGATTGAAGGTGTGGTTGTCACAATCTATATCAATAACAAGGTCACCTTAAGGCTGGTCAGAAAGGATGATGCATTTGAGCTTCTCCTTGCCCAAATTATTATAGGCAAAGTTCCATACCATACTTTGCATGCTGTATTTCCCCCTCTATGTCTCATGAAATCCATAATTCAAACTTAAAATTAGTGGAAACACTCACCATTCAATCAAATAACATATTCATGGGTGACCTTAGCCACCTCACTATAAACTGACGATCATACATAACCCCAAATGTGCAGGTCCAGAGATTCCTGGACTTTGTAAGCATAAACATCCTGGTCAGCATAATCTGCATGTCCTCTAAGGACATAAACATACTAGAACTGATCTGCATAAACATGGGATAGCGGTGAATTAACTCCTCCCCCCAGAAGTGTAATGTACTTGCTGCTAAGGTCAGACCATAAAGCTGTCTACTTTGAAATAAAAATAAATCTTGTGACCCCCAGCTAACCCAATACAATTTAGGAACTATTCTAAGGTAAACTATCTATTAATCAATGACAACCTGGCAAAAGTTCAACTTCCCCCTAATCCCCAAGAACACAGCTGTCTCTAAGGACTTGCTTACAGATACCATGTAAGGTCATATTAATATTTTACACAGATATATTTTGCCTACTAGGAATAATCTCAGAACAAACTTAAATGGCAAGCCACCTTGGAGGAATTCAAACATCTATAGGTTGTACAACAAAAGGAAGAAAGTCATAGCAAAAATTAGGAAACACAATGCCGAGCAGGAAAAAAACTCTTTCCTCAATCTAAGTAAATAAGTCTGAAGGCAAATCAAAACTGCTAAAGCCAATTTTGAGGTACAAATAGCATTCCCAGGTCAGAAGGACAGCAATAAGGCTTTCTCTAACTATGCCCCCAACCTTTTGGACTATGCACAATGATCCACAGAAGTAATTCTAAATGGAGCCTCCTAAATGGAGACAGAAGATACAACAAATCAACTGGATGAACATAACCCCCTCCCCGACTCTCAACAGGGAACAATCCACACTCTCTAAGGCCTGCATTGATGGGCCCCAATAATACCCTGATAAGCCTCCTAAATAGTATGAAACATTACCTATTAGGCCCACTGGAGTTACTATTTAACCATAGCCTCCAGTCAGGCTTCATGCCATACAAACAGAGAACTGCAATAGTCATCCGTCTGGACAAGGGAGGACCTTCTACAGACCCATAAGTCTGATTAGACTCATATGCAAAGCCATGGAAATAATTATTATGGAAATGATTAATAACAAAATAGGAGACATTCAGTCACCAGATGCAAAACAGTTCACTTTTGTGGAATTCTTCACGAAGGTCATCGAAGCAATGGGTAAATGCAAAACAGTGTATAGTGCCTATTTGGTGAAGGTACTTGATACAAAAACCTTCTTGGGCATTGTAAACAAACTTAGGGATTTAGGCATAAATTCCTATATTGCATGACAGACAGGAGTCCCTCAGGGGGTCTGTGCTGATCCTGCTACTTTTTAGCATCTATTACTTGGAAGTAAAGTAAAGTAAAGGCCAATGTAAGGTGGCACAGGATGACTGTGCTTGCAGATGATTGAAAACTGGGACCAGTTATAGAATCCCTCATGGCACTAATATCCTCCAAAAAGGACTAATGCAGACAAATTGACAGAAATTGCATCGGAACTATCCAATCCAGTGTTTTAAACCCTGCTTGTGACATAAATTGGCCATGCTGGAGGCTCAGGTGTGTGTCTTAGAAAACATCCTTTCTCTGGAATAGACTTCCCATCCATGTGAAGTAGAGTTCTTCCTTGACCCCTATTGAAGTACACTTTAGACCAGTGGAATGGGAATTGGAAGTTAATCCCTCATCAGTCACCTGTGTCTCTAATGGACAGAGGCAGGGTGTAAATGCTTGACTACCCATGCCCTGGCTTACTCATATCCTTAAAAGTAACATCTAGGGCGCCAATGCCTGTTGGATACATTTGGGTTGTATAGCTATACTTAAAAAGGCCCTTGTTGTCATTAGCCTAATATAAACCTATGTACCTGTGAACGTATTGAATCAACTACCACTCCGACTTAGAGATGCTGTTTTGCTGTGAGAGGCTGTGAGAGTCCACTTTCTTGTACTCTCTTGCATTGCTAGTCTGTCAATCCTAGTGGGAAGAGTTATCAGTTGAGTGAGATCATATAATTGTACGGAAGGGTTCCTATAATTTTCATGTGCAAGCTTTCTTCTGTGACATTTTACTCTCTTTCTGCATAAGCTTTCAGTCAATAAATTGCTTCTTTGTCAAAGATATATGATAATTTGAAGGAAGTTAGAGACAGGCTATAGTTAGGAATTTCTTATGTTAACATGGACCAGAATGGACTATTTGTACTCACAGCAAGGGATTTGTTTTGGCAGCGAACATATAATGTATATGTATGAAAATGGATTACTACATCTGCCACAGCACTGTGTGCCATATCATATAAGAGGACATTATATTCAATTGCTAAAGTCTCATATTCGGAAATGTCACTATTTAGCCACATTTAGGTTGTAGCAATAACACTCAGATAGTAGAGTGCAACATATTTGTGCAGAACAGGAGTTTTATTATTATTATTATTATTATTATTATTTTACTTCCTGATTTTTACTAACAAACCTCAGACCCCTAGCATCTGTCCACAAGCTGGTGCAATGGAATTTAGATAAGCTTTTCTTTTGATTTAATCATTCGGCATTATACTTTTCCGATCAGCTACTGTGTAAATATACAGTGGTGATCTCAGATACTGATAACACTGTCAGTATCTCCCTGACATCTCCTAAATTAAATCTTATAGATACCTATAAAGATATAACATATGATAAAGTTATGGTATATAAGATTATGGCAGTAGTAGAACAAAATGGCAATAAAAAAGTCATATGGAACAAAGGATCATTTGTTGTTAAATAAAGTCATAGAGGAGAACTGTAAAAAGGGGAAGAATCTAAGTATGGCAGGGATTGACTACAAAAAAAAATTGATAATATTCCACATTCATGGATAAAAGAGTGCTTAAAAATGTATAAGATAAACCCTACCCTACACTGATTGACTACATTACAGTGACCATGAAACAGTGGCAGACCACTTTGCAATTAAGCCATGACAAAGGACAAATTATTATCTAAGGGATCAAATTTCAAAGTGGGATAATTCAGGGTGACTAGCAGAAGCATATTGGTGTCAAGCAGGAATGGAAATCAAACCAGAAGTAGATAAAAATCAGTCAGCAACTGAATGTGCCAAAAAACAGAAGAAATGATATAAGGTGAAGGACCAGATGAGAAAGTAAGAAATGTGGAAAATGAGTATAGTTGCAAGTATAGAAAACTTCTGGAAGAACCTCATGTTGATCAGGAATGAACACAGGAATGGTTCAGTAGAAGCAAATTCAAACCAACAGAAGAAAGGTTAATATTCGTGGCCCAAGATGGTGGGCTGCATACACATTGATTTACAAAGTCCATTGAACATGGAGGAGAAACAGACAAATGCAGGTTTTGTAAAATCGAATTGAAAACAGTCGCACACATCATTGTTGGTTGTGACATACTAATGGCAGAAGGACTGTATACTGAAAGGCATAATAATGTGGCAAGATTTTGCTTTGGGGATTGTGCAAACATTATGGTACTGAAGTGGTTGAAAAACACTGGAAACATGAGCAACAAAGCATCATAGAAAAGGATGAAGTCTATATTACATGTGATCATGCATTAGCAGCAGTTCAAAAGGTACATGCTAGAAAGCTAGATATAGAGGTCCAAGAAAATAAGAGAAAAGTAACATCGATCATTGAAATCTCCACACCCAGTGACTACAGCGTCTTGCATACAGAGAGGCAAAAAGTCATAAAATATCAGGAGCTGTAGGCAGAAATGAGAGCAATGTGGAAGAAAGATACCCAGATAGTTCCAATAGTAGTAGGAGTAATGGGTCTTACAAAAAATAATTTACAATCTTATTTATATTACCAATACATGTAACTACGTACAAATTGCAGAAGGAGTCATTACTGGGCACATTGCGGGTGCTGCGAAGAGCACTTCTGGTTAACATCAAAGATTGAAACAATACTAATTTCATGAACTTTAATTGTACTTGGACTTAGGAATGGGGTCCATTCCCATCACGGAATTAGAAACCCAAAAGATTTGAAGAAATTAAAAAGAGAAATACCTATAAAACTGAAACAACACTTGAATTTCTTTTTTGATAAGTACCCATGCTATGTATTTAATTTTGTACATCATCTAATATCAATAAGGTACTCTGTAATACATGTTTTGAAATGTTGGCATGTCTTTCCTACATAAAAATAAATGCATTTGTACTTTGCCATGTAAATAACAATATGAGGCTTGCATTTGAAGAAATAGGTAATTCAAAGCTAATTTTAAATGAAGTAGCCCTAAATATTTAGTCTTTTTTTATATTCACAAAACATGTAATGTTCACATAAAAATCTAACCCTGATTTTCTTTCTTTTTCAACCTCCAGTTGAATTTAAAGCCCCCATCCCACTTTTTACATTTGACCGGTTTATTCCTATGGCAGTGACTATGTATCTGTTCCTTCTTAGGGGTTAGGGAGTAAAATGTGAGTGGTACCATCATCCATTGTGGGGTACAGGGTTTTTTTCGTAAGCTTTTACATTTCTGTACAATAGAAATAATAACATTAAACTGCACCATACCTCTCAACTGTATAGATGCTCACAGAATGTCCAGATTTTTGCTGCATATTTTTGGTCCGTTTTTTTCATAAAATTGTGGTTTTCTGGCAAATTAGTGGCAAATCATTAAGGACTGAAGTTAGAAAATAATGACAGACATTTGAGTTTCAGACTCCATACCCTTCAGAAAAGTCATGATAATGCAAAACCTGTTGTTTTATCAACTTTCTAAGTTTGTAAGAGCAATATTTAAAAATTGTCCTATTTTTTTGCCTTTGTCCTATTTTTATTCATGGCTTTGTCCAAATTTCTTCCTGTAAGCAGTTGAGGGGTATGAAATGCACTCATTTCTAGTACATTCCATTATCTTCTCAAACAAAATAAGGAAAGTAAGTGTTTTGGCAGGGGGCAAAATTCCTTTACCGCCGCAGCTTAATACAAGCTAACTCTAATATCTCACCACAGTAGTGAAAAATAGGGAACTTCTTTACCCCCACTGTTCATTAATGTGCACACACACACACACACACACACACACGCACACACACACACACACACACACACACACACACACACACACACACACACACACACACACACACACACACACACACACACATATTCACTGTAATATTATTCATCTTTACACAGTCTTAAATCCATGCATCTCACATTCTCACTACAGTTTTCATTGAAATAGGAATGATTCCCACTTTGATAAAAGTTATCTTCTGCTAGAATAAATGATATCTGATTTTGACAGTTATTGTTGCAAGACACAACCCTTCCTCTATTTATAAACATGAACAAAACTCGGACTAGCCGAAACGTAGAACAAGATGAGAAAATAACGGAACAGTTGTTAAGGCTGCTGCTTCAAACACCACAAAGCCAATTACTTCTTAGCGCTTTCTTCCACTTTTAATATAAAACGTGAACTTCATCAGAAAAACGGGAACTCTCCCATGTTCCCGTTTTATACATACTTAACAGGAAATGATGTAACATAATCACACTTCTTACCAAAATTAAAATACAGTTTAAATTTCATTTTATACATACTTAGAATTTCATAATATTAATTCTAATTCCTACAAGAACATTATTTCTTGATAACCTATATATTAAATTACATTTGTAAAAATAAAAATGTTCTAGCTTGGATGAAATTTTCCTAAAATATATGTGTTTAAGAAAAACATATTTTATACTGTATCTATATATATATATATATATACACATATTATTATTATTTGGTGAGGTCCTGAATGACCATCCCCACTCATGATGTGAAATTTAGTATATATAATATATGTATGTATAAATATTTTATGTTCACTAAAAACTGAATTACACTGTACAGAACATAATTAATACTATTAAGCATTGTTTAAATTTTATATTAAAAATAAATTCTAAATAATAACAAAGATAGAGCTAATCATTTTCCAAAGGAATATTATGCCATATAAAAAAATTACTACTACTATAAATGATGAAGTTCACGTTTTATATTAAAAGTGGAAGAAAGCGCTAAGAAGTAATTGGCTTTGTGGTGTTTAAAGCAGCAGCCTTAACAACTGTTCCGTTATTTTCTCATCTTGTTCTACGTTTCGGCTAGTCCGAGTTTTGTTCATTTCGTGTTTTTAAACAGTCCAGTTGGGCGGTTGTTTGCAACGGATGGCCACGGAAGCACTCTCCCAGGATACCTTATTGGATTTATCCATTCATCCGATGCCAGGTTTGGACGGAGCTGATGGAGCTACGGTGCGCAAGCAGTCCAAGGAGCCTGAGCAGGAGCTAATAGACACTATTACTAATATAGTCAGAAACTGCTTGAAAGGTGATGGTAATAAAGCAGTTTTAAAGCCTTCAGTAGAGTTGGGATCGACCACCTCACAAGGTAACTCTAAGACTTTTATGTCAGCTGTTAATAATGCCGCGAACAGTGACGTAATATTGACAGACACTACTGAAAATGGAAATAAAAGTAAATTCGCGGGCAATGTATGGGGCTATGTGTGTTCAGAAATGGATAATCCATTTAAGGACATTCGAGAGGTGCTGGTTTTTAACGTTGGGAATAACCAGGACAATAACAACGCACAAGCATGTAAAAAATCAATTTTCACTCTAGAGAGAATGGTAATCAAACACACTACTTTGCGTTTAGAGATACAATATCTAACAGAGTGTATCTCACGCAATATAGTGCCTCAAGGTTTGAGAACAGCCAAGTTCCCAAACTGTGTTACCCCGGGAGATGAACTGTGTACTACGTTGATTAAGTTATACAATGAAGCGGGAATAGCTATGATGCGTATTTTAGTAAAGCATTACGAGAATGAACTAAACAAATTAATGGAAGAAATCAAGGTTATAGATGAGAATATTAAACAGTTCAGTTGTTTTTCGCAATTTTTGCCACTGTATAACAGTATAGAGGCAAAGACTGATAGACAGAGGGCTACAGTGATTTTAAGAAAACAGAACAAAATGCAAAGGGACATTTATTCATATAGTACTAATGAAGCTTATATCAGCACTTTTGGTGAAGAGAGAACTGGAAATACCAACAATAAAAATGATAAAGAAGTCAATTTGCCTTCTACACATTCTAGGTCTGAAGATGAAAGAGAAACTTTAAACGATAACTGTTTGATTTCAAATTCCACTACAGGCACTAGTGTAAGTGTCAAAGAGGCCAAAAGTGTTGAAAATAATCAAGGTAAAAATAATACTAACGATCCAAATAATACTGCCTCTACTAGTTTTGCGGAGGTGGTCAGTGCTAATAATAAACAAAAGACTGCTTCTTTTCGGGTGGATGGGGTACAACCCAAGAGGACTACCAAGTGGTTCAATTCCACACAATACAAAGGCAAATACAAAGGGAAGAACAAACAGAAGTGGTGATGACTGTTCCGGAAAATAATGACTATTCTTTGTCTATTGTTAATTTAAGTGACATTTATCTTTCTGAATCATGTTGTAAAATTTTGAAAAAGGGTTTTAATTTCATCCCATCCAATAAGGCACAAATTGATAAATTGTTGGTTGAATTCAGATTATTCCTGCGTAAGTTAAATTTGAAATATATTATGCAGGATGTTGATATAACATATTCCATTCAGAATAGAACACTAAAAAAACCCAGTGTTTATAACCCCCCATTAGTTAATATACTTCAAGTGTTCCAAAAGATCTGTGAAACAGAGTTTAGACAGATCAATAAAACAGGCATGCAAGATAATCTGACACATTTGGAACGTGGAGCTTTAGAAAATTTGTCTAAATCTCAAAATATTAGGGTTATGAAGGCAGATAAGGGGGGAAAGATTGTGGTGATGAACACAGAAGATTACAATAAGGCTATCAACATATTGTTGAATGATACAAATAATTATAGTAAGGTCAGTCTGAATTTCATCTTAGGCTGTTATAGAAAAGTGAGTACTTCCCTTTTTGACATGTTTTGTCAGGAAGAATTGGATAAGGATGATTATGATTTCATGTCAATAGAACAGCCGAAAATGGTTAATTTTTTTGGGATACCTAAACTGCAGTATGGTACAGAAGATTTAACATTTCGACCCATAGTATCAGCTAAAAGTTCAAAAACAGAGAATATTTCTATTTGGCTTGATAACATCTTAAATTTGATAGCTCAAAAAGCAGAATACTTTTTGAGAGATTCATGGCATCTGTTAGAAATATTAGCAAAACAAAATTTTGTATACAATCAAGTCCATTTTGCAACTTTGGATGTCAAAAGTTTATACACTTCAATAGATCAAGAGGAAGGTGTAGAAAATATGAGAACATATTTGGCATCTAATACGTCTCTTAGTAGTTCCAAAATAAATACTATATGTTCCCTAATGGAAATTGTATTAGATAATAATTTTTTTACATTTAACAAAACACATTACAAACAAACATCTGGGGTGGTGATGGGTTCTAGAGTAGCACCTGCATTTGCTAATATTGTCATGTCCAGTTGGGAACAGGAACATCTTAAAATTCATCCAAACTTTAATAAAGCCCTACTCTATGTAAGATACATAGATGATTTGTTTTTCCTATGGACGGGTGATAAAGCTGAATTTGAAAAAATGGTGGAAGATTTAAACAAAACAACAGGTTTCCTACACTTTAAAATAAGTGGTTATGGTAAAGAAATTAATTTTCTAGATATCACACTTTATTTTGACTCTAAAAATGGCAAATTACAAAGTAGGATATTTAGGAAACCTTGTTTTACAAATCAATATCTTCACAAAGATAGTTTGCACCCTTCACATATGAAGAAAAATGTTATAAAAGGGCAAATGATAAGGTTAAGTAGGTTAACATCAGAAGATAATGTGTATTCAGAAGAAATATTAAAGTTAAAAGATTTGTTTGTAGAGAGGTTACAAAAATAATTGGTTAAAAGGTTTAGAAAAAGAAGTAAACACACTAAGAAAGGGTGTAGCAAAACCAATTTTGTCTGGTAACATGACAGAAATCATTGTAAGAAATACTACGCATGATATGAATACAAATGAAATACATGAGTTTCACACTGCTTTTCCTTTACCCATAACCAATGAGTTATCAGACATTAGAGAAATTATAGAAAAAAACTGGAGGATCATCTTGGGAAATAAGGGCCTGATGTCATGTTTAGGTATTAGACCTAAGTTCACTTACAAAAATGTAACAAACATAAGACATATACTAGAATATAAGTCTAATATTAAGGACACTAATGTAAGAGAGCTAAGCAATAAAAAAGGTACTTTCTCATGTAAGGATTGTAGACAATGTCGTTACATAAGTAATACTTCCTTTGTGACCTTAAAACATACAAACAAAACCATTTGGGCAAACAAGTATTTTAACTGTAATAGTGACCATGTGGTGTATATTGCATCCTGCGTGACGTGCGACAGTTATTATATTGGTAAAACTACTAGAGTATTGAAACGTCGAATTTATGAACACAATTTGGCAATCAAGAATAAAGATAGTAATAATTCTTTGGCAAGACATGCACAATTATGTGTAGATTTCAAAAAGTTTGAATTTTTTATATTGGATTGGGTAGAAAAAGGTTTGTTAAAAGGAGATGTCAACAATAGACTGGAACAGAAGGAAACATTATGACAGTTAATATTAGGGGCTGATATGTCCCCGGGTCTAAATGAAATGGTAAATATCAAGTGTTTTTTAGTAAATAAATAGACTGGCTTTATTGGGTAGTTTTATATTATAACTAATATTTATTAGGTGTGCAAATAGTGTAAATCAGTTTAAACTTACAAATTTTTGTAAGTTAACCTGTGGGCACACCTAAAATGGATTTTACATTAATTTATAGTAGTAGTATTTTTTTTATGGCATAATATTCCTTTGGAAAATGATTAGCTCTATCTTTGTTATTATTTAGAATTTATTTTTAATATAAAATTTAAACAATGCTTAATAGTATTCATTATGTTCTGTACAGTGTAATTCAGTTTTTAGTGAACATAAAATATTTATACATACATATATTATATATACTAAATTTCACATCATGAGTGGGGGATGGTCATTCAAGACCTCACCAAATAATAATATGTGTATATATATAGATACAGTATAAAATATCTTTTTCTTAAACACATATATTTTAGGAAAATTTCATCCAAGCTAGAACATTTTTATTTTTACAAATGTAATTTAATATATAGGTTATCAAGAAATAATGTTCTTGTAGGAATTAGAATTAATATTATGAAATTCTAAGTATGTATAAAATGAAATTTAAACTGTATTTTAATTTTGGTAAGAAGTGTGATTATGTTACATAATTTCCTGTTACGTATGTATAAAACGGGAAAATGGGAGAGTTCCCGTTTTTCTGATGAAGTTCACGTTTTATATTAAAAGTGGAAGAAAGCGCTAAGAAGTAATTGGCTTTGTGGTGTTTGAAGCAGCAGCCTTAACAACTGTTCCGTTATTTTCTCATCTTCCTCTATTTATATTTCCCCTATAAAACATAATATGTCAGTGGTATAATAAAATTTGTACCTCACTGTTGCTAACAAATGTCTTAATCTGACATCGGTCTGTTTACATAATGGCTGTAACACAATGCTCTTTGCTGAAAGACTTGTTCTCCCCAGTGGATTCTTGTATCTATTATAAAACATATGACAATGGTTAGAGTATAAACTCTGTTTGCATCAGTTCCAGTATATAAATGATTTATTATCAGAAGGTGAGCCACTTGTTTATAGCTGTTTGGATGGCTTGAATGATGGCTCATAAGGAAAAGTATATTCTGTTTCATGTTACATCAGAATGGTTCCTGTTTTGGGGGCGTGGCCAAGGATGAACACAGGATAGCAGCAGATTTCTTCAGCTCCACCAATTTCATTACACTGATAGGAATCAATTACTTAAAAAATTAATTTTTGAAGTAATTTTCTTTCTAAATATGTTTGTTTTATATAGTTCTTGAACTATATCTAAAAAAGAAAGGAAATTTTAACAATATTCCTGTCAGAAATCACTTTGGAAATTTTCCTGTCAGTTTATCAGTCTGAAATGAGTTCCAGTAAGACAAATTCTCAAGACTCCAGCATCAAGAAAGAACTTCAGTCTCTGATAACTATAATCCAGCAACTTACTGCTAAGATGGATAAAATGGATACTAAAATTGATACCTTCATAGAAAAAACTACAAAACAAATAGACTTGTTACATATAGACCTGCAACAACAGAAGATCCAGATGACAGGCATAGAAGAAGCTGTGAATGACATGGAAAATAGAATCCAAGAAGAGGAAATCAACATTGAGTTTCTGCTGAAACAAAATACACTTTTACAAACAAAGCTGGATGACCTGGAAAATAGATCTAGGCGCAATAACATTAGGATTTTTAGACTGCCAGAAAATATTGAAGGTAACAATATTACTTATTTTTTAACAACATGGCTCCCTAAAACTTTAGACTTACCAGAAGCATTCTCTTTTGGTATCGAAAGAGCTCATAGATCTATAGCTAATACTAACGCTAACAAAAACTATCCTAGATCAGTTATAGTTAGATTTCTATCATCTTTTGATAAAGAGATGGTTCTTAAATCTGCTTGGGCTAAAGCTCCTGTTAAGATTAATAAGACAACTGTGCGTTTTGACAATGACTATTCTTCCTTGGTAATAGCTAAAAGAAAAGTTTTTCTGCCACTAATAAGGGAGCTTAAAAAAGCACAGTTTAAAACATACCTTCTGTTTCCTGCCAAGCTAAAAATCTTCCTTCCTGATGGTCCTAAAATTTTTGATGACTTAGACTCTGCTTTACTGTTTATCAAAAAATAAGATTTTGGATAAAATAGAGGAAATGGAATGGGCTAGTCCTTCATTAAAGAGACTGGCAACTGAAACTTCGTGGAAGACTTCAGAGAAGAAGAAGAAGAGACTAAAAAACAAATGATTTGTTCTATGTTTTTTTTTTTTTTCTCTCATCATTTTACTTCATTATTAATCTTTTTAAATATAGTTCCTGCATTTCCAGAAAGCCACAAATATTCTGAAAAGATTTAATCAAAGTTATTCTCTGTGTGCAAAGAAATGTTTTGTTTCATAACCAGTCAAAATATCTGAGGAGCTAATAACAAGCTATTATTCAATGTGTTTCTCTTTCTGAAAAAGAGAAGTAAGGTCAGTAATTTGATACATTTTTTTTCTTTTTTTCTCCTTTTCTTCTTTTCTTTGTTTAAACAATGACATTCTATTTAGATTATGTAGTGGGTAAAGGGTGGGGAGGGCAGGGAGAGAAGAGTAATGAAAATATGATAAATGGAATAATAACATATTTATTCCTTGTAAAAAGTTTATATGTTCTTCAAATGCTATTCCTAATTATACTTTCTTGATTATACTGCTTATGCTTATTTGTAAATAATCTGTCATGCTTTAACTAATAATAATTAGAACTAAATAATAGTAAATAATATGTTTTATTTTTAACTCTATTAATATAAACAGTAAGTAATATTCCATTGTATATACTTCTTATAGCTTTCTCTTACATTTTTTTATTTCTGCTTTACACTCTTTTATTTTCTACTCTTTTTCTTTTCTTTATTCTTTCTCTTTATTTTTTTTTCATATTAATATATAGAAATGCTTTTGATCATATAGACACAGTAAATAATACGATTTGCATAAAAATTGAGTTGGGACAAAAATATTGAGTTTTATTACTTATTAATAACTTTGGGCTTAATTTCACTTACATAGAGGCTGTAATAACCTGTAAAATACATCGCGAAGGTTTTGTCATGTTTAGATGCATTTACACTGCTAAATGAATGTTTGTCACTAGTTTTTAACAAGTTTCCCGCCAAAATGTTAAGGGAGACAATCTGGGATGTGGGCTACCTCATGAACAGTGTCCTCGAGTTTAAGTAAACTAATGGTTTAAGTATGTAGAAAGTGTCCTAAAACTTTGGAAGCTAGCCAGCTGTTTTATCCTTAGCAGTACATAACGCATACCGCTCAGGTTACTGCAACAGTTCCAATATGATGAGCATCACAGAATAATTCCAAAACTTAAAACAACAATGATTGCATAAGTATTCACAATGAGTGCCACCTTATGAATGAATGCAAACAAAAGTAAACATTACTGCTACATAAAGTAAAGTGCAATACTAAGGTAATAACGAGTGGAGGAAAGAAAAAAACTAAAAAAGCATGCCAGGTGGCATATAAAATCAATAAGTACAGAAAAATGCTAAATAAATAATCATACATATATTATACAATCCATAAGAGGATTAGTTGAGCATAGCAACAATAAATACATAAATACTAGAAGCATGCATTTACACTTAGTTTTCTTAAGTATTAAAGAAAGTCCAACAAAAAGTGCTGTTGCAGAAAGTCCAACATGCCATTCATAGGGAAAAAAAAAGAAAAAAGAAAAGGACAAAAAAATTAAAAAGGCAACCTCATCAAAAGAAAGGAAATATTCTGTTCTCTGTAATATACCAGATTACAAAACAAACCTCAATGATAAACTGCACATCTGCCTTTAAAGACATCCACTCAACTTCTTTCTTTCTCTACATGACAAAAACATGTGCTATAGCATAACAAATCTCGGCAAACAAAGATGAAAAGTATACACGTTGGTATTCTTACATTGAATTTAAGTATGGCAGTTGCAAGGCATGGACCTCTATGAAGGTTTAAAATCAGTTCAAGAATCCAGTAAAAGGAATGGTTTATTACTTTAAGGGATATGTAGATTGTAATAGCAGGAATCCAGTGTACGTGGCAACCTGTGATCTATGTTCTGCCTTCTACATTGGTAAAACTAATCTCCTTCATGACATAAAAAAAATGTGTAGAAACAAATGCTTTATCATGCCATGTTAAAGTTAATAAAAAGCATGTCTTCAAATTTATGTCACTTGAACAAGTACCGGAAGGTATGAGAGGTGGTGATTTGTATAATAAAGTGGAGGTAGTGAGGTGAAATGGATTACGGACTTAAGAGCAGACCGTCCATCAGGATTGAATGGGGTGGTTCCCTTAAAATCCATTTTAAAAGGGTGAAGTCCATTTAAACTACGTTGATTGGTTGAGGAAAGAGGCTTGGCCAAATTCCACCAGTGATTGGATGAACTGCCTAAGTAGTTTGATTTAAAGAAAGGAGTTGGTTTGGTACCCCTGAAAGGATTGGCTGACAATTACTTTATAGGGCAAAGTGATTGGTTCAATAAACAGGATCTGAAGAAGGCTATGGCAGAAAGCACTTATCCAGTTTTGTGTGTTTGTTTTTTGGAGGAAAATTAATTCCTAGGATATTTGATTATGTTCTTTATTGCTGCTTTATGGTTTTACATTTTTTTATTAAAAAATATATGTTTTTATGAGAATGTTTTTATTCAGCTTGTGGTTTTACGTCGACATTTTACCAAACTGCTATTTTATTTATGCTGCGCTACCTTCAGCAACACACAGGTTTGTTTTTCTACAAAGATGACATATCACACCTCACTCCAACCCCAGCAGCTTTCTTGACCATTAACTGAACTCTCATCATCTAGGTTGTATTTAGGGCTTAATCAATCTATATCAGTCTGGTCAATATTGCAGATTATTAAGTACAAAAGACGATTGGGGTTTGGAATGTGAATACCAAACAGCAAATACTGTTCCAAGCAGAAAACTAGACAAACGAATCTGAAGTCAATGTTGGATGAATACACTTGCCACGAACAATGATCAACGTTTTCTTTATAATTATGAAAACAAGTTATTGGATAAGTATGAGCATGTAGTGTAAGTAGAGTTGCCTGATGAAATGAAAGAGAATAAAAAATGATGATATACTACTTTCATAGGAGAAAACAAAATGTTTGCTCATTGAATGTAGGACAAACATGTCAGATCACATTGTAAGGGACATATTTTGGATGGATTCTATGAATTGTCTGATAGAGATTGCAACTAAAACAATAATAATAATAGCAGTGTGTGTGTGTGTGTGTGTGTGTGTGTGTGTGTGTGTGTGTGTGTGTGTGTGTGTGTGTGTGTGTGTTTGTGTGTGTGTGTGTGTGTGTGTGTGTGTGTGTGTGTGTGTGTGTGTGTGTGTATGTGTGTGCATATGAAACAGGCTGAAATCATTACATGGTTTGATACTAGGCAATTGGTCAAGTACACCATCTACAACCTAGCCAATATTTGTGTTATGGTGTAAACATGTCCATAGGGTATGTGTTTGTGGTTCTAGCAGTTTTATTTATTTATTTATTTTATTTATTTAGATTTGTTTGCCAGGAAAATTTGACTGGACGCAGGTCCTTTTCAGTGGATGCCCAGGGAGAAAAGCTCCACATCATGTACATGATAAATAGAGATATAAAGTTGCAGCAATAGTAAACATTACAGGTTGTTGGCTTTAATACAATAACAAGATATTGATTATCAACAGTATATACAGTAAATGTTGCAAGTTAAGGTAGTTTCTTGTTGTTTATAATATTAGTAGCAAAGTTGTCAAACAAGATTTTAAAGTATGTAAAGACAACTAGCTAATTCTGACTGTGGTTAGTAGTGGCGGTAGTATAGTTGGGGTAAGGGTCTAGTCGGGGGGGAGGTAAGGGTGGGGGTGTTAGTCTGGATTAGAATAAGGACAAAGCCAGTGCAAATTTAAGTGGAATCTGAGTGCAGTCTTGTAAAGGCTGCTGGAAGGTAGAGTTGTTATAGAGGGTGGAAGATTGTTCCAAAGTTTAGATATGGTACATAAAAATATGGCTTCTCCTGATGGGTTTTTGGGTTTGATAACAGTGAGTTGATTTTTGTTGCTTGATCTTAGGAGCCTAGTGGAGTGATAGGGTTAGAGAAGGGTTTGAAAGGAAAGGATGTTAAGGGGGTGGTTAATAAGTTTATGAGCGAGGGTGAGTTGATTAAAGCTAAGGAGGTGTGGGAATTCTAGCCAGTTTAGTTCTTTAAAGGAGATACAATGATGGCTGTGGTAGGAGGTTCCAGTGGCAAATTTAGGTATTTTGTTGTAACAAGCATCCAGCTTGTGTAGGTCTGTCTAAGGTCGGTAAGTATGGGGGATGCATAGAGTATGGTGCAGATTAGCTAAGAATTGGCTATGGAGATTCTAGCCACCTTGGTTAGGAATTGGCGGCTTCAATATAATGCACCAAGTTTCTTGTGAACTTTTATTATTGTGAGAGATATGTTGGTGTCAAATCTAAATTTGTTGCCTATTTCCACAATTTTGTGTGTTCTGATGGAGAAATGATGGTATTGTCTTTGGCAAGAATGTTGAAGTGGGGGTGGGGAATTTTCCAAGAAAGAGGAAATCAACATTGAGTTTCTGCTGAAACCCCAAAAAAAAGAAAAAAACTACAAAACAAATAGACTTGTTACATATAGACCTGCAACAACAGAAGATCCAGATGACAGGCATAGAAGAAGCTGTGAATGACATGGAAAATAGAATCCAAGAAGAGGAAATCAACATTGAGTTTCTGCTGAAACAAAATACACTTTTACAAACAAAGCTGGATGACCTGGAAAATAGATCTAGGCGCAATAACATTAGGATTTTTAGACTGCCAGAAAATATTGAAGGTAACAATATTACTTATTTTTTAACAACATGGCTCCCTAAAACTTTAGACTTACCAGAAGCATTCTCTTTTGGTATCGAAAGAGCTCATAGATCTATAGCTAATACTAACGCTAACAAAAACTATCCTAGATCAGTTATAGTTAGATTTCTATCATCTTTTGATAAAGAGATGGTTCTTAAATCTGCTTGGGCTAAAGCTCCTGTTAAGATTAATAAGACAACTGTGCTTTGACAATGACTATTCTTCCTTGGTAATAGCTAAAAGAAAAGTTTTTCTGCCACTAATAAGGGAGCTTAAAAAAGCACAGTTTAAAACATACCTTCTGTTTCCTGCCAAGCTAAAAATCTTCCTTCCTTCCTGATGGTCCTAAAATTTTTGATGACTTAGACTCTGCTTTACTGTTTATCAAAAAAAATAAGATTTTGGATAAAATAGAGGAAATGGAATGGGCTAGTCCTTCATTAAAGAGACTGGCAACTGAAACTTCGTGGAAGACTTCAGAGAAGAAGAAGAAGAAGAGACTAAAAAACAAATGATTTGTTCTATGTTTTTTTTTTTTTTCTCTCATCATTTTACTTCATTATTAATCTTTTTAAATATAGTTCC
Organism: Protopterus annectens; assembly: GCF_019279795.1. Classification (NCBI taxonomy): domain Eukaryota; kingdom Metazoa; phylum Chordata; order Ceratodontiformes; family Protopteridae; genus Protopterus; species Protopterus annectens. Next base: position 676,660,826 of record NC_056748.1, on the reverse strand, counting down.
TGCATTTCCAGAAAGCCACAAATATTCTGAAAAAGATTTAATCAAAGTTATTCTCTGTGTGCAAAGAAATGTTTTGTTTCATAACCAGTCAAAATATCTGAGGAACTAATAACAAGCTATTATTCAATGTGTTTCTTTCTGAAAAGAGAAGTAAGGTCAGTAATTTGATACATTTTTTTCTTTTTTCTCCTTTTCTTCTTTTCTTTGTTTAAACAATGACATTCTATTTAGATTATGTAGTGGGTAAAGGGTGGGGAGGGCAGGAGAGAAGAGTAATGAAAATATGATAAATGGAATAATAACATATTTATTCCTTGTAAAAAGTTTATATGTTCTTCAAATGCTATTCCTAATTATACTTTCTTGATTATACTGCTTATGCTTATTTGTAAATAATCTGTCATGCTTTAACTAATAATAATTCGAACTAAATAATAGTAAATAATGTTTTATTTTTAACTCTATTAATATAAACAGTAAGTAATATTCCATTGTATATACTTCTTATAGCTTTCTCTTACATTTTTTTATTTCTGCTTTACACTCTTTTATTTTCTACTTTCTTTTCTTTATTCTTTCTCTTTATTTTTTTCATATTAATATATAGAAATGCTTTTGATCATATAGACACAGTAAATAATACGATTTGCATAAAAATTGAGTTGGGACAAAAATATTGAGTTTTATTACTTATTAATAACTTTGGGCTTAATTTCACTTACATAGAGGCTGTATTAACCTGTAAAATACATTGCGAAGGTTTTGTCATGTTTAGATGCATTTACACTGCTAAATGAATGTTTGTCACTAGTTTTTAACAAGTTTCCCGCCAAAATGTTAAGGGAGACAATCTGGGATGTGGGCTACCTCATGAACAGTGTCCTCGAGTTGTTTCAAAAGCTTTAACTCTCAGACTTCTCACAGAGAAGCTGAAAGCAGTCAATTTGACCTTTGACCCAGATATCACATTGACACATTGCAGATTCAGGAAGAACACTCTACCAGGAAGTAGAACTGATGCAAATGTGACTATGTGAAGGAAAATGAACTCTTTAACATCTAAATGTGAGTTATTTTATATAATTACTTAAATATCTATGTTATAATTCATAAAATATGTCAGTTATAATGATTTTAAATGATGCAGTTTCTTGTAGTAAGTAAATGTCTTATTTTAGAAGGCATAGAAAATGAAACATTTATTCAAGTGTTTTTGAAAATCTACTTGACTGCAGCATACTAATCTGTGTTAGAAACTTATGTTCCAAACATATACATTACTATAACTCATTTAATTCATCTGATTGACAAGCATAAATAACTTTATAACTCTATTCTGGAAGAAATTGTCATGTGATATATTTTAAAGTAGTAGTATAGACATACACAATACAGATGGCTTTTTTTACAATCATGCAAGTGTTTCTGAGAATTTGCATAACTATGCAGTATGATTTATAACAATTTCTATAAATATAATATTTTATTCTATTGACAGTAATGAGTATGAGTAAAATGCTCATATACAAGCAATTCAAGGTTTTTTTTTGGAAGCTGTTGACTGCATTTACATGACAGAAAATAGATGCATCTTAATATATGTAATGTCTGAACCATATTAGCCAAAGTTTTTGATTTAAATGAATGTTAGAACTTATTTTTACATACTTTGAATAAATTAATATGTAAATATGCCTTCCTTTTTTTTTCTCTCTCTCTCTTTCTTTCACTCTCTCTCCCTCTTTCACGCCTTTTATTTCTCTCTCTCCTCTTGGTTCCTAATATCAAGATTATTTGAATGCTATTTGAATACAAGTGTATTATATTACATAGATGTATATAGTAGCATGAATAGTTTTTAAAAAAAGTTTATTTTAGTTTATATGATGCTGTTTTATCAAATGTGTAGTCTTGTCTTGCTAGATAATTGAATTGAAAGCTGTTAATTTAAGTTAAATATAACCAGTATTAAATTGATAAGGTGGTAGCTGAGGTACTGCTGCTTAGGGTAGGGGGTTAACTTGAGTGGTAAATACTACTCTAAGTTGGAGTTTTTAACTCCAGGCTGGATGCAAGGTTTAATCCTTACATTATTTTCACTTGTTCATTGTTATATGTATATAGTTTTGACATCCACAATATATTTTGTACACTCATTGTCACTACAAACAAAATTGAATCCTATACAAAATCCCATAAGAGATTCAATAAATACAGCTATATTTAAAGGTACACCTAAAGGAGGAGATGTAACATTACTTATGTTGTTATTTGTTATTTTGATCATAAGATTCTTAAGTTTTAAAAATGCCAAATGACATATTTAAAAGGAATTTCTTTAAACATTAATGGATTGAATAATCCGTGTAAAAGGGCAAGCCTAATAAGATACATTAATTTACATAAGGCCAACTTAGTCTTCCTGCAAGAAACCCATCTCTTGAAAAAAAGATATTGATAAACTAGCCACAAACAAATATACAGTATTGGTTAGTTCAGAGCACACTCAGAAAAAGAGGAGTGGCTATTTTATGGAATAAAAGTATGCCCATTCCTAAAACCATTAAGTCTTATCAGGATGACAAAGGAATGTTTTGTATGGTTACAATACAAATTAATGGGAAGACTTACACTTTAATTAATGTATATTGGATACCTGGAATTGGAATTAATACAGTGAAACATCATCTTGATAAGATCATATCATTCTCTATAGGAGATATTATTTTAGCTGGTGACTTTAATTGTATACTACATGAAAGTGATACTACCACTATAGGAAAAGAAGAATTACATCTAATGCAAAACATTTAAATGATTTTGCTAATTCTTATCATTTGAATGATATTAATAATCAGATAGAGTCAAAATCATTACCATACACCTTTTTTTCTAACAGATACAAAACTTATTCAAAAATAGATAGGGTCTTTATTTCTAATCAGATGGTAACAGATTTAATTAATTCCAAAATCATTTCATGTCCTATATCTGATCATAATTCAATTGTTTTTGAATTCATGATAAAAAATACTCATAATGTTCAGATCAAAAGGATACCAGCATACTTAACTCAACTAAAGGACTATAAAGAATATATACTTTCAGAAGTAAAACATTTTTTAGACATAAATAATACTCCTGAAGTCTCCATTGTCTATGTTTGGGATGCCTTAAAATCATATCTATATGGACAAAGTATCAGATGGTATAATAATAAAAGGAAATCTTGGGATAAGGAATTGTTAGATATTCAAAGTAAATTAGACTCTTATAAAAATAATAATAAAGAAAATATTATGGACAAGAAAGTTACTGAAGAAATAAACAAACTAAATGAGAAATACAAAGAAATTTTAACTCATAAAGTTAAAATAAATTTAGAGAAATACAAGTTTTTATCTTATTCAATAAGCCCCAAATACTTACATAGACTTAAAAATAAAACAAAAAGGTTGAATAAACAAAACCATATCAAAGAAATCTTTTCTCTAAGGAAAAAGAAGAATGTTTCTAGTATACCAGAAATACTAGATGAATTTAGAAATCACTTTCACAAAATTAACCATAATAACATTAACATGGAAGCTAAAGATAAAATAAAGGAGTTTATAACCACAAACATGAATAAAAAGCTTAATAAACAACAGATTAAACTATTGGACAAAAGTATTTCATATACAGAGGTTATTACACAAATAAATAAGCTTAAATCAAACAAAGCACCGGGTAATGATGGTATTATACCAGAGATATATAAAATCCTTTCTAAAAGTACATATTCATTAATACATAAGGTTTTTGTTTTGGCCCAAACTGAGTTAATAACCCCCCATCTTGGCAATATACATTTATTTCACCAATTTTAAAACCTAATAAAGATCCAACTAGATGTACTTCATATCGGCCCATCTCATTACTTAATGTTGATTATAAAATGTTTATGAGTATTTTTGCTGATAGATTGAAGACAATCATCCCCGGCATTATAGATATAGATCAGACAGGCTTCATTGTAAATAGAAATACTTTTGATAATATAAGAAGAACTTTAACATTAATTGATTTTGCAAATAGGAAAAAGAAAGATTTAACACTTATTAGTCTTGATATAAGTTCAGCATTTGATTCAGTAAGTTGGGACTATCTGTTTACCTTACTGAAGTGCACAAACTTCTCAGATGCATTTGTATATCTAATTGAGCATTTATACAAAGGAACATTGGCTTATATTAAGGTAGGAACATATGTTTCACAAAAATACCCATTTTAAAGGTACAAAACAAGGATGTCCACTTTCTCCACTATTATTCACTTTAGTAATGGAGCCTTGGGCTAATTTGATCAGAAACAGTACTGACATAGAGGGTTTTGAAATAGATGAAAATACAACATCCAAAATTCAACTTTTTGCAGATGATGTTTTAATTACATCAGCAGGATCTAATTCTTCTATGCAGTCTCTATTTGATAAAATGATGAATTTTAAAAGTATTTCTGGTTTAATATTCAATGAAGAAAAACTAAAATACTACCTATATATACACGAAAAAATATTCTCATTAGTGATTTTACTAAATATGTACCCAATTCAGGTCAGATAACTTATTTAGGTATAATACTATCTAAAGATATTAAATCTATTATATATAATAATTATAATACCTGTTTTCTTAATATACAAAATCTTTTTAATACCTGGAATAATATGTTTTTTACTATGGAGGAGAGACTTACAATTATTAAAATGATAATATTACCACAAAATTTTATACTTAATACAATCAATAGTACTTCCACCTACAAAAATAATTATCAAGAAACTGAATACACTAATGTTAAATTTCCTATGGGCACCTAATAGACCTAGGATTACATTAAAGAAACATACTAATAGCTGGTCTCAAGGGGGTATTTCTTTTCCAGACTTTAATTTATATACTATCTCTTCTATTGTAAAAGTTATTACTTTATTAATAGATCAGTCATATGTCACAAAATGGAAAGATTATTGGGAGCTAATTAGTATGCACTTCATGAAAATCTCCTTAACACATAAAAATATGATTGTAAATAACTCCATGTTATGGTTACTAAAGGAATTTTGTACTTCACCTATTACACCTAAACATATGGTTTGTTACCCATTAAATATTATTATTAGCTATCGTAACTTTATATTCATGCACCCTAAGTATAGGGAATGGAATTTTATTATATTCCCTATAATGTATACTCAGGGTATGCTTTTGTCATCTACTTCTGAAGGAACTCATTTAGCTATAGATAATGATCTAAAGTACTGGTATCAGTTGATATCTGATAATAAAGTTAAAAATCTAGATTTCTTAAAACAAGAATTTGATCTAAGAGAAACTTGCTGGTTAGAGGTTCAGACCTTTAGACAACATCTCATTAATAAAATAGATCTAATGTCTATAACAGTTAAATAATCTATTCCAACACTGATTGATTACTTGATATTAAATTTACAACATAAAGTTTCTGATAAAGGTAAACTTTCATACATACATAAAATTATCAGACAAGAAACTTTTACAGTGTAGATACATACTGGAATTATTTCACTTCTATTAATGGGGACCCACCAAATCAACAAGATAAACAATATATATTGGAATCTGCCTATAGAACTACGTCTTCCATTGTCTGGAGATGTTATACATGGAAATTTTTACATAGATCTTTTTATACACCTTTGATGATGAATAAAATAAATAATAAAGATAATCTATGTAAGAGATGTAATGTATAAATTAATGCTGACTGGGCTCATATGTTTTATGACTGTATAAAATTGAAAGAATACTGGAAGTCAATTAATGAATTTTTGCAGGCTCTTTTACAGATAATTTCATTATTTCTAAATCTCTTATGTTATTCAACACACCTGTACCTCAAAGTGTTAAAAATTTAAGCTTCCCTTGTTATGGTCTATTCTAGCAGTGGCTAGGAAAATAATAACCAGAAATTGGATTTCAGATACACCTCCTTCGTTCAATGAATTTAAAAATGTTATGAATATAGTGTGCCATATGGAAATAAACACAATTAGGTCAAGAACAACTAGAAAAACATCTTATTATATTGTATGGGATAATTTACAAAATTTGTTAAAAAAATCCTAATTTCAATAGCATGGTATTTTAGTTTAATTAATTGATCTGATTGTAGTGGATGTCTTTGTAAATACTTTAGTTGTTTTGTTGAATGTTATAATCATATTTATTTTTAATTACTTGTATAAAATTGTTATGATATTTCTCTTGTATGTTAAAACAATAAACCTGTTTTGAAAAAAAAAAAGAATGGTTCCTGTTTTGCATGTGAATATAAATAATTTTTATTCAGGGCTAAATCTTTGTCCAAAGATGTTAATACCATTAGGCATGAGTTAAGTACTTTTATTGGACTTGGGGGTTAGTTAGTTAGTTAGTTAGTTAGTTAGTTAGTTAGTTAGTTAGTTAGTTAGTTAGTTAGTTAGTTAGTTCTGATTACCAGGGTAGGGCATTAATCAAACCATACCATTTGCAGGCTCAGCCCTCATTACTCAGAAAGTAACAACAGGCAAATGAAGTTAATCATGATCATATAGTGTATAATAGTGGTGTCACTGGTGAAGTAAAAGTGGTCTAGATTGAAAAAGCATACACTTACTATACCAGTATAATGAGAAATTTTAGCAGTGGAGAGGGTAGATGGTAGAGAATACATTGAGGATAAATAGTAAATCTAAGTAATAGAAGATTAGACATTACAAAAAAAGGGAATGGTAATGCCAGGTGAAGAAGCAGTAAGTATGGGTTTAAATGTTGAAGAACTTACATAGTAGGTAGCCACTGTATTCAGTCGAATTAATTTTGAATGAGGAAGCATGGGTTTTCACTGATATGGTCTGTGTTCAGACATTTGCACTTAAATTGTTCATTTAGGTATTGTCTGATCCGATGTTCGAACTGTTTGTAGTCCCTGATTTTGGTCAGATAGTGTGGCAGCGATTGTCACACTTTAGGGGCAATAATATAAATGCTGTGGTCTGTTGAATGAGGTTTAGTGGACTAAGTTGCAAGAGTAGTGCCATTATTGGCTTGCCTTCTAAGGTTGCAGTGTAGGTAAGATGTGGCTAGTCTCAGGCTGAAGAAGGATGTGGTATAATGGTTTTGGAGTTTGAAGAGCAGCCAAGAACATGGTTGTTTCTGTCTTGCACGGGTGGGCAATTTGTCTCTAATAATTTTTCTATTACCTCTGCAGCAGAGGGTCCAAAAACTATACCTCTAACCAAAATAAAATTAAAATCTTCAGTTTTTTGCAAATTTTGGGAAGGTTTGCAAATGCAGTCAGGCATACCTCTTCAACACATAACACTGGCAACAGCCCTAGATGCAAAATCTTCAGAGGCTTTAAACAGTAAGTAAGTGACCTCATTAATGGAAGAAGCTAAACCACACAAAACAGATTTTCCTCACAAGAGGGAACTGCAGATAAAATGTTCCTAATTCTTTCACAATAAGTCAGAATAAACTTTAACATATGAACCTGACAATTTAAAATTCCAAAAATCAAAGTTTTTGAAGTATTCCCTTTATTCCCTAATATATCAATGGCTTTACCATCCTTGTCAGAAGAAGTAGGATGAGAGTTAATAAAATGTTTATCAGCAGCTTGATTAATTAAAGCTGCAACTGCTGGGTCAAGTCTGGGATTGGTGTATAAAAACTTGAGAGACTGATGAATTTGCACATTCTATCTGCTTTCTTACTTGTAGCAGACTAGCTGTTGGGGAAACCAAAGGCTATGACAAACATGTCATCCATTGCTGACAGCAGGGACATCGGGAGGCATACGCACTGTACTGATTTCAGTACAACTTATTTAGAAGGGGGGTAGCTTTTTAAACTTTGTTTTTTCGCGCTTTACTGCACGATGACGTCAGCTCATCAGGGCAGCCAATCGGAATGGAGCTAACCGCGCATGTATTTCTGGCCGCGTTTCAAATGCGTTTTCAAGCGGGAGGATGTTGGATGTACACGAGCGTTATGGAGAGAGGGTACTATGGATGTTATTTCGAAGGGTGGCGTTATGCACATTATTTCAAAGGGTGGCGTTATGGACATTATTTCGAAGGGTGTTGGATGTACACGAAGCGGCGTTATGGATGTTATTTAGAAGGGTCTTCCGAGAGGGTTGGTGAGTAATATGAAGTGTAAGTGTGTGTGTGTGTGTGTGTGTGTGTGTGTGTGTGTGTGTGTGTGTGTGTGTGTGTGTGTGTGTGACGGATGTAGTACCCTACTCTTGCTATGTACCAGTCCCAGCACTGGAATATAAGTCCAAGTTCCTGATGTAAGTGCAGAACCTACACCGTGATGGGAATGGACTCTGAGCCTCCTTTCATATTCATACTACTTATCAATTACATTGAGTTATGCAAACAATGCCATACTTCGAAAACATGGCCTGTGTATATGATTACAGTTTTCTTCCACTAAAACTGAAATATTTCATTTCTTTTTCTGTGACTGTATTTAAGTTTCTATTTCCATTTTCTGTAAACACCTATGTATAAAATACAATAAGTAAATCACACACATAAGGAATTACCAATTAAATTTACTAAAGTTCTTATATACCTCTTCAGCATGCATATAGCAATGGCACTCAGCATTTCTTATATGTAAGAATGCATGTAACAGTGATGCTCATCACATAAAGAGCCCTTATAAGATAATTATTTACACAGGAAAAACAGACATAGGTACATAAAAACATATAATTTGCACAGGTGGTAGTCATATTTTGATACATATGTATATGTTATCTGTCTCTTCAAAACTTGATGTACTTGCAAATTTCAGCTCATAAATGTGTACTCAAGACAGGCACTTACTGCAGTGTTAACAGTTTAAATACACCTACCTCACTTTTATAGAAGAGTGACTGCTTCACCATTACTTGTGACTCATAAAATCTTCAGTTATGACAACCACAAGTAAAAGAGGAAATTATCAGCATGCAATGAGAATAAGTTTAAGCATAAAAAAGTAATACTTTGTAGTAATGCATTATTTTATTTGCAAATTAATTTTGATTTTCAATGACAACAAAAAAAAGCACTAGAGCTTGAAATGGTTAGCATCAGTAACATTTATTGCATGCTTGTTATAACTGCAGAAACAGCAAAACTTTTAAGCAAGGAAAAAGGAAGTGTAGATAAGGTACCTGTAGGATGCGAGGGTATTGGTTACAATGATAATATGGAAATACCATACCGTATTATTACCTGAACATGGCAGAAAAGCCATACACTTCTCACACATCTGTCTATGATTAATAAACATCTTTACTTTACCATAATGAGTATATCTGATCTCCATTACTTTTTGTAATTAACTGCTCTCTGCTTAGTCTCTAAAATCTGCCAAATGACTGTTGCCGCATGGATACCATGTGTGTGTGTGTGTGTGAAATTGCCCCAGGTGGGATGTACTAGTGGTGATTACTCATGGTGGTGTGGTAGGGAATACCTCAAGCTTGAACCCTGTACCTTGTATGCAGGTGTTAAAGACCTGAATTCCCTACCCACCACCATTTGTAAAAAAATGCAGATTTTTGCCTCATATTTGATCTGATCAATATCTGTATCGTATCTGTGGTTTTTAAATATTGCAATGCTTGAAATTTGATGGTGCAGTGGTAGCAACGTAGCATTGATGTCTCACAGCTGTAGGTTCTTGGGTTTGGTTCTTGGCTGGGGTGCCTTCTTTGTGGGGGGGGGGTGTATCTTCTCCCTGTGTTTGTGTGGGCTTGCTTTTGTTTCCTCCCATGTTACAAAGACAGGTCTGCATTATTTTTTCCTGGGCCTCTGCTGAGAATTGTTTTTTTTTTTTTGTTCCAAGTCAGACTGTCCTGATTAACAAATTGACAGGCATTTAAATTTCAGACTTCAGGTTTCTGAATGTTTACTTCCTTACATATTTGATGGTGCAGTGGCAGTATTGGTGCCTCACAGCTATAGGTTTTCTGGTTTGATTCTTGGCTGGGGTGCCTTCTGTGTGGAGTCTGCATCTTATCCCTGTGTTTGTGACATAGTAAAACAAATTTTTATTCTAGCAATAAATATATACTAACACAACCTTTTTTATAGCAATTTTTTTAAGTTTATGACTATTTGAAATTTGTCCTTATTTTTGGGACTGTAATACCCTGTTATTGGCTTTGTCCAGGTTTTTTGTGCTAAGGCTGACAGCTATGGCAAGAACTGAATTCACTGAATATGTTTGAGGGCTGTATTCCCTCATTACTGGGTTTGTCCAGGTGTTTTGTGCTAAGAGGTTGACAGCTATGGTGAGAACTGAATTCATTAAATGATAGCCTTTAAGTTTCAGTCTTCCTCTCTTCACAAAGCAGGTGATTTGGCATAGTGGTATGTTGTTCTGACTATTTTGCACAGTGACCTTGGCAGTAAAATGTATGATGGTAACACAGCATTTTATTCTAGCAGCTTTCCAAGATTATACAAGCAATGTTTAATGTGTTCCTGTTTTTTGCCCTTTTGAACCACCCCAATAAATTTGGCTTTTTCCAGACTTCTTGTGCTGCGAAGTTGAGATGTAGTTGAGTATTGCGTAGATTTTACAAGGAGCTGAGAGCTGCAGGGGAAGAGAAGTTTAGTGCTGATTATGCTAAGTGAGCTCACATTGCTAGTAGCACAAAATGTTGTGTACTTGCTTTTAATGCAGAAGGTTGTTGGTTCTACTCCCCTAAGGGGTGAATGCTGCTGTACTGAAAGTTAAGACACTAACTATGAGCCTGTTATCAGTTTGCCATCCATTTCCTATTGCAATATTACTAGCTTATTAATGTAATTTAGGCAATTTATTCCTCAGGGGCATCAGACACTTTATTTTTCGGTGAAGTCATGTAATATAAAAGTGATTGCTAGCAGCAACCTCTTCATTAGTTAGATTTATTTAACGTGGAATTATTTAGATGACTTTTTACTACTTCAGAGATTGTGCATATTATTTACTGATAATGGTGGACTGTAAACGTTTGACTAGACTTTTATGATGGAAATGTTCTGAATTGGGCAGTTTTGTTTCATTGTTTACTGGAAAAATGTTCAAAGCAATAGGAAGGTGTATCAAAGAGCACATGTATGTTTCGTATGCAAGGGGCCTATGATTTAAAAGCAGCCCAGAATTAATTTTTATCTGCCACGGGTAAAATGTATTTTTCTTTGAATGTGGGTTTTAATGTTGTTTCAATGAATGTGAGTTTCAAGGGTAGAGATGTTTTAATGCCAAGTTTGTTTAGCAGATGTCTTAGTGTTTATGCTGTAAAATGCAAAATAAAACTTTCAAATGAAGTTCAAATCATCATAGAAGTAAATCAGTATGCACATTAGTGTTTATGGTAAATGGAGTGAAATAGCAAAGTAATGGATCATTGGAATGGCTGCAGGGGGAGGCTCCATTCGACCATGGTTTTGTGAGGGGGAAGGGCGGCAAACTTAGACAGCCCCAGCTGAACTATACCTCCCAACTGTCCAGATTTTCAAAGAATGAATAGATGTTTTGATTTATGTTTGGTTTGTTCCTCAATTTGTGGTTTTCTGGCAAATGATTTAGGAATTAAGTCACTAAATAATGACACACTAGTTTCAGACTTTATAACCTTCAGAAAAATGCATGCTAAAATAAGACCTGTTCTATAAACTGTCCCAGTTTATACAAGAACAATTTTTAGTACTGTTTATATGTTCTCTCAATATATTTGGCCTTGTCCAGATGTATTGCATTAACAGGTTGAGACGTACATGCAAATAAATTGCTTTATAGAATTAGGCATAGCCAAACCTCAACTGTCCCTGATTTCGGCTCAAAATGTTGTTCTTCCCCTAATGATCCCTCCACAAAATAGCAATTTTGGAAGAAAACATAGAGGGTTTACTTTACTTTTATAAATAACTGTAATGATCAGAGTTATACATTACTTTTATTTCAGAAATGCATGTAGATTCTCTAATTTTGTCAGCTGCTCTAAGTTAACTGTGCTCATATTAAAATGGTGTCCCTCCTTTGACAGGTTCCCAGCTGTATTGTCTGGCAATTTTATATTTTTGCATCACATTTTGGTCCGTTTTCATAAAATTGCAGTTTTCTGGCAAATTAGTGGCAAATTGTTAAAGACTGAAGTTAGAAAATAATGCAGACATTTCAGTTTCAGATTGCATGCCGTTCAGAAAATTCGTACTGATGCAAGACCTACTACTATTCTATTATCTTTCTAAGTTTATAAGAGCAATATTTAAAAAAAATGTCCTTATTTTTGGGCCTTTGCCTCAGTTTTATTTATGAGTTTGTTGCTGTAAGAGGTTGAAAGGTTTTGTGTGTGTGTTTGTGTGTGTGTGTGTGTGTGTGTGTGTGGTAGGTAGCATACCTCTCAACTGTCCACATTTTGCAGAATGTCCAGATTTTTGCCCCATATTTTTTGTCTGTTCCTCATAAAATTTGTGATTTTCTAGAAAATCATTGAAGGCTGAAGTTGCTAAATAATGACAGACATTTGAGCTTCAGACTTCATGTCCTTTAGAAAAATTCATACTAGCACAAATCCTGTTATTCTAGCAACTTTCTAAGTTCACGAGAACATTATTTAATATCTGTCCCTGTTTATTTTAGGCTTTGTCCATATTTCTTGCACTAAGAGGTAGGGGTGTGTGTGTGTGAATGAAACATCCTAGTTGGTGGTAGCAGGTTGTTAGTAATTTACTCAAGCTCAAAACCTGTACCTTAGTTACAGAAAACAAAAGCATAAAGTCTCTACCCCAACTACCATGCTGCATTTTTCAAAGAACTGACATTTCAGGTTAATTTTCAATTCAAGGAACCGAGTTTGAGTGAATTTATATTATATTACTGAAGAGGCATTACAGCGAATGCCTCTTCATCGACACTAAAAGAGCGAACCGTGAATTACGAGAATGGCCATAGCTTGGCTGGGGAGGGGGGTAGCAGTTTGAAAGCTGTCAGTACATATTTGAAAATCCTAGCTACACCCCTGGCTGACAGTACTTGGGGATGGGTGAATGTTCTGGGAATTGCAGTTGTAAGAGCTCATAGTATTTCTCTGAGACTGTAAGCCTCAGTGTTCTCCCACTGAAAACACTGGCACATTCTGGAAATAGTCTCAGAGAAAGAGAATCCCTCACAGGGAGATTCAGATACAATGCTTGTCAGTCTGATTCAGAACTCAGAGGATAAAAAAATGTATCCATCCCTGCATATTCCTTCATAGATTCATTTTCTAGAATCTCTTCTTAAAAAGAAGAAACCTATTTTCTTTTATCAGCAACCTTATAAGAAGGGTCAATAGCCTGTACAACACTCTGAGACAAAGTGTTGTATAGGCTACTCTAATAAACTACTCCTGTCCAATGGTTTAGTTTTCTTTTTCTTTTTTGATAGGAAAGTTGAGGCAAATATGTTTCCTAATGGCAGCAACAGCTTCCCAAGTGCTGGGCTCAGCATTCTGGTTAAGCAGAGGCAACATTCCTGTCCCTTCTCCCAAGACTAACAAGAGTGGCTCTCTCTTACCAATTGAAAGGATCCCAGCAGCTGCAGAGGATGTGGCTAACCTCCAGTCCATAGTGGCTGTCTGGACAACACAAGAGAAATCTGAGGAAAAAGATGACTGGTCTGAGGAATCAGCTTTGGCTGCAGCAGAGTGACCCACCTGAGCCTGAAGCAAATTGCTAACCTGGTGTGGTGGCAAATGCTGTTTAGTTAATGTTTTATTTTTGTGGCCAGAAGGATGATCATGAGACTGGTATTATGTTCCATAGTCAAGCCAAAAATGGTGCTTCTTTCCTGTGGATGGTAAGGAGGATAAGTCTGTTAAAACAGAAAATAGTTAAAATAACTTAATTTTCTTTATCAGTGTCAAAAAGTATAATAAACTTAGTTGCTCCAAAGAAAAAGTACTTTTAAACAGTTTTCAACATCTTTTAAACTGACAAGAACAAAACTGCAACCCATTTTAAAAGTACAAGCAATAGAACAGCACAAGACAACTGTCAGTCCTCAAAAGCCTGCACGGGAGCACTCTATCTTCAGTGCCAAGAAGGTTCTTAAGAGAGGGGTACCTAAACATGTCTTTTAGTGAGCTCAAATCAGTGCTGACTAATGGTTTGAGTATTTAGAAAGTGTCCTAAAACTTTGGAAGCTAGCCAGCTGTTTTATCCTTAGCAGTACATAACGCATACCGCTCAGGTTACTGCAACAGTTTCAATATGATGAGCATCACAGAATAATTCCAAAACTTAAAACAACAATGATTACATAAGTATTCACAATGAGTGCCACCTTATGAATGAATGCAAAAAAAAGTAAACATTACTGCTACATAAAGTAAAGTGCAATACTAAGGTAATAACGCGTGGAGGAAAGAAAAAAAACTAAAAAAGCATGCCTGTTGGTATATAAAATCAATAAGTACAGAAAAATGCTAAATAAATAATCATACATATATTATACATTCCATAAGAGGATTAGTTGAGCACAGCAACAATAAATACATAAATACTAGAAGCATACATTTACACTTAGTTTTCTTAAGTATTAAAGAAAGTCCAACAAAAAGTGCTGTTGCAGAAAGTCCAACATGCCATTCATAGGGAAAAAAAAAAGAAAAAAGAAAAGGACAAAAAATTAAAAAGGCAACCTTATCAAAAGAAAGGAAATATTCTATTCACTGTAATATACCAGATTACAAAACAAACCTCAATGATAAACTGCACATCTGCCTTTAAAGACATCCACTCAACTTCTTTCTTTCCCTACATGACAAAAACATGTGCTATAGCATAACAAATCTCGGCAAACAAAGATGAAAAGTATACACGTTGGTATTCTTACATTGAATTTAAGTGTGGCACTTTCAAGGCATGGACCTCTATGAAGGTTTAAAATCATTTCAAGAATCCAGTAAGAGGAATGGTTTATTACTTTAAGGGATATGTAGATTGTAATAGGAATCTAGTGTACGTGGCAACCTATGATCTATGTTCTGCCTTTTACACTGGTAAAACTAATCACCTTCATGACATAAAAAAATGTGTAGAAACAAATGCTTTATCATGCCATGTTAAAGTTAATAAAAAGCATGTCTTCAAATTTATGTCACTCGAACAAGTACCGGAAGGTATGAGAGGTGGTGATTTGTATAATAAAGTGGAGGTAGCGAGGTGAAATGGATTACGGACTTAAGAGCAGACCGTCCATCAGGATTGAATGGAGTGGCTCCCTTAAAATCCATTTTAAAAGGGTGAAGTCCCTTTAAACTACTCTGATTGGTTGAGAAAAGAGGCTTGGCCAAATTCCACCAGTGATTGGATGAACTGCCTAAGTAGTTTTAGTGATTTAAAGAAAGGAGTTGGTTTGGTACCCCTGTAAGGATTGGCTGACAATTACTTTATAGGGCAAAGTGATTGGTTCAATAAACAGGATCTGAAGAAGGCTATGGCAGAAAGCACTTATCCAGTTTTGTGTATTTGTTTTTTGGAGGAAAATTAATTTCTAGGATATTTGATTATGTTCTTTATTGCTGCTTCATGGTTTTACATTTTTTATTAAAAAATATATGTTTTTATGGGAATGTTTTTATTCAGCTTGTGGTTTTACGTCGACATTTTACCAAACTGCTATTTTATTTATGCTGAGCTACCTTCAGCAACACACAGGTTTGTTTTTCTACAAAGATGACATATCACACCTCACTCCAACCCCAGCAGCTTTCTTGACCATTAACTGAACTCTCATCATCTAGGTTGTATTTAGGGCTTAATCCATCTATATCAGTCTGGTCAATATTGCAGATTATTAAGTACAAAAGACGATTGGGGTTTGGAATGTGAATACCAAACAGCAAATACTGTACCAAGCAGAAAACTAGACAAATGAATCTGAAGTCAATGTTGGATGAATACACTTGCCACAAAAAATGATCAAAGTTTTATTTATAATTATGAAAACAAGTTATTGGATAAGTATGAGCATGTAGTGTAAGTAGAGTTGCCTGATGAAATGAAAGAGAATAAAAAATGATGATATACTGCTTTCATAGGGGAAAACAAAATGTTTGCTCATTGAAAGTAGGACAAACATGTCAGATCACATTGTAATGTCATATTTTGGATGGATTCTATGAATTGTCTGATAGAGATTGCAACTAAAACAATAATAATAATAGCAGTGTGTGTGTATGTGTGTGTGTGTGTGTGTGTGTGTGTGTGTGTGTGTGTGTGTGTGTGTGTGTGTGTGTGTGTGTGTGCGTGTGCGTGTGTGTGTGTGTGTGTGTGTGTGTGCACATATGAAACAGGCTGAAATAGTTACATGGGTTGATACTAGGCAATTGGTCAAGTACACCATCTACAACCTAGCCAATATTTTTGTTATGGTGTAGACATGTTCATAGGGTATGTGTTTGTGGTTCTACCAGTTTTATTTATTTATTTATTTTATTTATTTAGATTTGTTTACTGGGAAATTCCAACTGGTCGCGGGTCCTTTTTCAGTGGATGCCCAGGGAGAAAAGCTCCACATCATGTACATGATAAATAGAGATATAAAGTTGCAGCCATAGTAAACAACATTGCAGGTTGTTGGCTTTAATACAATAACAATATATCGATTATCAACAGTATATACAGTAAATGTTGCAAGTTAAGATAGTTTCTTGTTGTTTATAATATCAGTAACAAAGTTGTCAGACAAGATTTTAAAGTATGTAAAGACAACTAGCTAATTCTGACTGTGGTTAGTAGTGGCGGTAGTATAGTTGGGTTAATAGTCTAGGTAGGGGGGGGAGGTAAGGGTGGGGGTGTTAGTCTGGATTAGAATAAGGACAAAGCCAGTGCAAATTTAAGTGGAATCTGAGTGCAGTCCTGAAAAGGCTGCTGGAAGGTAGAGTAGTTATAGAGGGTGGAAGATTGTTCCAAAGTTTAGATATGGTACATAAAAATATGGCTTCTCCTGATGAGTTTTTGGGTTTGATAACAGTGAGTTGATTTTTGTTGCTTGATCTTAGGATCCTAGTGGAGTGATAGGGTTGGAGAAGGGTTTGAAGGGAAAGGATGTTAAGGGGGTGGTTAATAAGTTTATGAGCGAGGGTGAGTTGATTAAAGTTAAGGAGGTGTGGGAATTCTAGCCAGTTTAGTTCTTTAAAGGAGATACAATGATGGCTGTGGTAGTAGGTTCCAGTGGCAAATTTAGCTATTTTGTTGTAACAAGCATACAGCTTGTGCAGGTCTGTCTGTCTAAGATTGGTAAGTATGGGGGATGCATAGAATAGGGTGCAGATTAGCTAGGAATTGGCTATGGAGATTCTAGCCACCTTGGTTAGGAATTGGCGGCTTCAATATAATGCACCAAGTTTCTTGTGAACGTTTATTATTGTGAGAGATATGTGGGTGTCAAATCTAAATTTGTTGTCTATTTCCACACTGAGTAATTTTGTGTGTTCTGATGGAGAAATGATGGTATTGTCTTTGGCGAGAATGTTGAAGTGGGGAGAGTTTTGGGTGGCTTTGGAAGGTTGGAACAGGAGAAGTTTTGTCTTACTTGGGTTGAGTAGGAGCTGAGCATTGGATAGCCAGCTTTCTACAGAAGAGAATGATTTCTGTGTGATTTGTTGTAGTTCTGGCAGAGGGCAGATCAGATGAGAGCAGAGTCATTTGCGTACTGAATAAGAGATGCTTGTGTGGTGGCAGTATGTACGTTGTTAGTGAAAAGTGAGAAGAGCAGAGAGCCAAGGCTAGACCCTTGGGGAACTCCGAGAGTAACTGGGAGGCAAGGTGATAGGTTATTGTCCCAGACTACTGATTGCTGGCATCCATGTAGATAGCTGTGGAACCAGTTGCAGGCTGATTGTGAGAAGGAGAGGTTGGGGAGAGTAGGGAGTAGTAGCTCATGAGATACCATGTCAAAGGCCTTTGAGAGATCTAGAAATACGGCAGTATAGAAGAGGCCATTGTTTTTGTGATGAAGTATAGTGTTGGTGAAGGAGAGCAATGCAGAGGTAGTGCTGTGATATGGCCTGAAACCATATTGGGTTTTGGGGAGGAGATTTTTAGCTAGGAGGTAGTTGGAGACCTGGGTGTTGATACATTTTTCAAGTATCTTGGAGAGAGGGGAGAGGATAGCAATGGGGCGGTAATTGGAGAGGTCGGTGAAGGGGGTGCCTTTGTGGAGGGAAATGAAGTGGGATATTTTCTATATCAAGGGAACACAGCCTTCTGTTATGGAATGGTTGATTAGAATTGAAACTGGGTAGGCTAGTGTATCAGCTGCAATTTTCAAGTATTCAGAGGGGAGGTTGTCAGCTGCGAGTTTGGTGGGTTTAAGTTTTGACCATAGTCTTTTTATGTTGGATGTAGGTACTGAGGTGAAGAAGAAAAGAGGAGTTAGGGGTTTAGGGTTAGGAATTGGGGGGGCTGTTGTAGGGAAGTGTTGTTTCTTTAGAGATGTTATAGTTTCAGTGAATTGTTTGTTGAAGGATTTAGCAATACTGCTGGAAGAGGAAGGAATGGATGGCTTGGGGGTATCAACCTTCTCTGGGTGGAGGATAATGTTAATAGTGGACCAGAATTGCTTAGGGTTGTGATTGGTAGAGTTTAGGGTGGATTTATAGTAGAGGGATTTGTCTAATTTTCTATGCTTTTTGGCTTTATTGCGCAGTTCAAGGAATGATTGCCTATCTCAGTTATTTTTTGTTAGTCACCAGCACTCCCAGGCCTTATTTCTGGATTTCATTAGGGTTATGGTGGTCTTTTATAACCATGGGGCACGCCTGGATCTGACTTTGGCATTTCTTACAGGAGCATGGGTGTTTAGGATGGAGAGAAAGGTACTGTTGAAGAAGTAGACAGCCTCATCTAGGTTGAGGTATTTTAGAGGTGACCAGTTAATTTTTTGCAGGGAGGAGATGACGGAGTTGGGGTTGAAGTTGGACTTGTTCTGTATTTGCCTGTGGATAATGGGCTTGAGACTGTGTGGTGCCAAATTAGGAAAGTGGGGGAGTGGTCACTAAGACTGTCAGGTAAGCAGCCTGCTAGGTAAGAGTGAGGGGCTTTATTGACTAGGATCCAGTCAAATAAAGCATGGTTGTTAGAGTTTTTGTTGATTCGGGTAGGGGATTGTGTGAGTTGAGTGAACCCGTGGAGATTAAGGTGAATGGTTGGGAGATTATTATTACAGGATAGCCAGTTGATGTTAAAGTCACCGAGAGTGATGGTTTCCTGGGTTACATATAGAGTAGCCCAGCTCAGGAGATTTTCTAGGGGTGTAATATTTTTCCCTGGTGGGAAATAGCATCCTATGATATTGATTGTTTTATTTGGGTTTAGTCTGAGATTGGCGTAAAGGATTTCTTCATTGTTGTGGTGAGGGGCAGATGAGTTCAGGAGTTGAATATTGAGGTGGTGCTTAAATATCAATGATACACCACCTCCTTTTTTGGACAATCTGTCTATGCGAAGGATGTTGTATGCAGGTGGAAGAATTTCCTTACTTTTGATGTGAGGTTTGAGCCAGGTTTCAGTTAGGAAGAGAATATCTGGGGAATATATGCTTATGCTGGCATGTAGTTCTTGGATTCTATTGCATATGCTTCTGATGTTTAGGGACATTATAAGTAGGTCTGTTGTTTTCTTGTTGGCTAGGAGTTGAGTTGTGGGGGGGGTTGCTTGGGCTAGGGTTTGTGGTTGGGTTGGATTTGGGAGGACCAGGGCTTGGATGGATGTCTCCAGTGAGGGCTAGTTTACAGACGGTGTTTAGGATATGTTTTATATACATATTAAACTGCTTATGGTATCCTAGGGATATTTTATTTTTGAATGTGTTAGGTATTTGGTAATGGAGTGTGTGTATTGGGAGGATGTTTTAGGTGGCAGGGGTTGTGTAGTTATAGTGTAAATGTTTGATGGAGGGTGTTGAGAGAGTACAGTGGAAGTTGTTGGAGCATGCGACTCTGGAGCCTTAGTAGGATGTAATGTGAGCTAGAACTATGCAGGTTAGGATTGTTATTATATTAGGTAGCATGATTGTGTTGGATGTATGGGGGGGTGACTAGTGGTGTGGCCTAATTGGTGGTAATTAGGGGTGGGTTTAAGGCTAAGAATAAATATAGAGGTACCGGGAGCAGGTGGAATAGGGGTGAGTATGAGTATTTCATTACTCAAGCAGGACAGAGTCATTTGCTGACCTTTATGCCATACAGAGATCCTCTTCCTCATCATCATAAAACCCCTTTTTTCCCTTTTCGACATGGGTTTGGGGTGTCGTGTTGTTTTTTGCCATCTCTCCCTATTCAATAGCACTCTGCTTCCTTCTCTGACACTAATACTTGACTGTCACAGATCTTCTCTCACATAATCCATCCACCTCTTTGCTAGATTCGCTTGTTTCCTCTTGCCTTCTTCTTGTTTGTCCCATATCTTCTTCACCAGATTGTCTTCTCCTTTCCTGCACATGTGCATGAACCACCGCAATCTTTCTGTTCACTTTGACCTTTTCTGCAATAAAAGTTACTTTTGCTTCTCCACTTGTGTCCTCATTTCTTCGTCTGTCTAACAGTGTGCATCCTACCACCCATCTCAGGCACTTCATCACTAGCTTACTCAACTGTTCTTCCTATACTGCCCAAGGTTCTGTACTATACAATAGTACTGGTCACACCACTGTTTTGTAAACTTTACTTTTCAGCTTCTTCCATATTCTTCTGTTATACACTACTCCAACCCACTGTGCCAGTTGGCTGTAGTCCCTCTGATTCTAGCTTGGACCTCCTCATTTAGATGTCCCATCTCCTCAACCATCCCTCCCAGATACTTGGAATTGTTAACCTGTTCAACTATTTTCCCCTTTATCTCAATTTTCAGCTTTTTCTGATTTCCCCCATTTGCTGCCATTACAACTGTATTAATCTGTAGTCAATTTCATCTCATGTGCCCTCAGTTTTACACTTCATTTCCCTACCCTTTGCTGATGTTCTTGCTCAGAGACCGTCTGTAATGCAACATTGTCTGGATACAGCAAATTTGTTGATCTGTGTCCCCTGACCTGTTTGCTAGTGCAGTCCATCACCAGGATGAAGAGCAGTGGTTTCTGAGCTAAGCACTCATGCATACCCATTTCCATTGGGAAAACTTCTGTAAAAACAAACGTTTGCTGTACTTGAGTGAATGGGTCCTTGTACATTGCTTGTACTAATTCTACCAAGGCTTCAATGACTTTGAACCACCTCAGGATGGCCAAAATCAGCTTTCTTGGGACGCTGTCATATGCTTTCTCCAAGTCTGGGAATGCCCAGTTGGACTTTATCATCTCTAATTTCTTCTCAAGTGTCTGTCTCATGGCAAATATTGGGTCTGTTATGCTGCATCCTGACCTGAATCTAAACTGCTCTTTTCCCATTTTACTTTCTACTACTCTGCATATTCATTTCTAAATCACCCCCTCCAGAACTTTCATGCTGTGTGATAGGAGTCTGATGCCTCTATTCTGCCCACAATTATGAATGTCCCCTTTGTTCTTGAACACTTGCATTAGTAAACTTATTCTCCAGTCATCTGGGATATGTCTTTCTCTCCATATTGCTATGAGTACCCTCAGGAGCCATTTATCCCGGCTCACCCAACATCTTAATGATATCAGCTGTGACCTCATCTGCACCTGCTGCTTTCCCCAACTTTATGTTCCTTAGTGCTTTTGTACTCCTAGGGAGGGGTTCCTCTTCTCACTGTAGGATGTGTGGTGTGGAACAGTGCAGATTCTGTGAGATGTTCTTCATTCAGAAGCTGCTTACATATTCCATCCATCTGCCTTTGATGTCCTGTGGACTAGTGAGCAGGTTGTTGCTGGAATCCCTTATAAGGGGTGTCTGACTATCTTCTTTATCTTTTTGTCTTTGCCTTGCAACCTGGTAGAGTTACTTTGTGCCATCCACTGAGTCACTTTCCAGAAGTTGGTAGGGTTCCTTTGATGTCTTGTTATTTTCTTGTGCAACTCCTCTCTTTTTCCTGTTGTTAGATAACAAACTTTCAACCCTAGCCTGGTCTGTCTTTACTATCTCCCACTTTTCCTGCACTCTTTCTTTTGCTGGCTTCCTGGACTTCTACATTCCATTACCAGCTTTCCTTATGCACCTTATAGAGTATAAAGTAATGCAGTAACTGGAGATATGGGCTCTAATAGTCTCTGTATTCTTTTAAGTCCCAGAATTCTATATGTCAGCATGTTGTAAATAAATAGGCCAACTTAGTTGATGGCAATCTTCTTCTTTCAGCTTTTCATGGTTAGGGGTCGCCACAGCGGATCACTGTCTGCTCATGATTGGCAGTGGAGTTTTATGGTGTCGAGTTGCCAGCCCGGTGCCCAACCTTCCACAGAAGGCACACACATGCAAGCACTTACACCTAGGGCCAATTTAGTGTGTCCAATCCACCTATAGCATGTCTTTGGGATGTGGGAGGAAACTGGAGCACCCAGAGGAATCCCACGCAACCACAGGGAGGACATGCAGACTCCACACAGAAGGCACCACAGCTGAGGATCGAACCAGAGAACCTCTTGCTGTGAGGCGGCAACACTAACCGCTGCACCACCATGGGCACACTTACCCAAAATATTTGGTGATTCAAAGACAACTGTAGTTGATGGCAATACTTACCCAAATGTTTTGGTGATTCAAAGACAACTGTTGTTGGTATTAGTTGCAATGCCTCCACCTCATGATAGGAGCAGGTATATGGGCAAAAGTGAAATGGGAAATAGCTACTGAAAAGCAGCATATCTTGTTTCAATGCCTTCCATTTTTGCACAGATGAGTAGGTGCTAAATTTACATTGGAGACTAATAGTAGAGACTACTAGGTCCTAGCATAATGCCTTGTCTGAAAACTCCATGATCCCAAATTATAACAACTGAATATGTGTACCACATCTAGTCCAAAGGTACCTGAATCCACATTAATTTCAGCAGTTTGGAAATATACAGTAAGCAAGCACTACAACTTCATTCTTGACTTTATGATACCGAGAAAGGAAGTCAAAAGGAAGAACAGTTAAAGTAAAATGGGGATAATTTAATTCTGGCAGGCATTTAGTGTTATCTTGTATAGTTTGTCAAGGTGACTGTAACATATACCAGTGAAGACATATATCCAAGTAATTTAGTATCATAGGATCATAACACTTTACTAGGCTAATGGCCTGAGGGCCCTTACAAGCCTAGCCAAATTTTACCCTTGTTACCATCTTCAGCACCTATTGCCCCTATCCACGGGACACAGGTGGGACCCCCCCGGGTGAATTTACTGTTACCTATCCAGTATTTCAGACTGTGTTTGAAGAGGGACAATGAGTTGCTCTGTTTAATGAGAAGTGGGAATCTGTTCCAAAGGTGTAGTAACCTTTGGGAGACAATTCTGTGCTTCCAGCAGGTTCTATTCATGTCACATACCAGGCTTAGGTCTTTTCTGGCTGCTTTATTTAGAATACTGGTCTATGTGTGGATCTGTTTAAGCAAATGACAGCCAGAAGATATGTGGTACTAACACTGAACAAAGCTGCTGACCACTGTCTAACAGGGTCTTATCTGCTTCCCAGAAGCATTAAATACTGGAAGACAGAGAAAATAAAATACTCAAATGCTCTAAAACTTGCTGCACTAAAGATCCCAGCCTAAAAGACTGTCCTCTTTTTTTTTTAAGTGTTTCTGCAAATCATCTTCTTGATAAAAATATGTTTCTTGCATTACCTATTACAGCATCAAAAACAGAAAAGGTAAAATAAGAAGACAGGATTTTATATTACAGTAAAACACTATGTAAGAATTATAACCATGGAATCAGATTTTTTGAGAAGTTAATTTGTCTCACAGACAGTATGTCATAGTCAGACATGTATGTCGTAGTCAGACATATATATATATATATATATATATATATATATATATATATATATATATATATATATATATATATATATATATAGGTTCATAGGTTCATAGGTTTATACTAGGCTAACTGCCCTAGGGCATTTATAAGCCTAGCCCAAAGTTATGTGGCTTACGTCGCCCCTTATGTTAGAAATACTGTGCCCATTAGTTTGTTGTGCCTCCAGTAGTGACACAGAGATGATTCCCGGAGTAAACCTACGATCTCCCATCCACCGGTCAAGATTTCTCTTGAACAGAGCCAGCAAGGTGCTCTGCCTCACATGGACCGGGATTTTATTCCACAGCATGGGGAGTCTCTGGGTGATAAATCTATCCCTCCAGCATGTCCTATTTATATCCGTGCTAAGGTTTAAGTCTCTTGCTCTAGTGGTTTTGGTGGATTTGGATTTTTTGAGGTGGAGCATGTCCATTAATTCCGGGTTGGTCATGGCCTTGTATGTCAGGCACAGGTCACCTCTGAGCAGACGGTATGCAACTGAATAGAGTTGGAGTTTCTTCAGTCTGGCAGCATATGACAGGTTTTGGAGTCCCTTTATCCTTTTGGTGAGGAACTTTTGGGGTCTCTCCAATTGCTGCAGGTGTCGGGTGAGATACATCCCGAATGGGGCATTGTACTCGATCATTGGTCTGATAAGTGAAGAGTACAGGGGAACAATGACCTCACTTGATCTGGATGTGAATCCCTTCATGATCAGGTGGGCAATGTAGAAGGTCTTTCGAACCACTTTAGCAACGTGAGCGTCAGACGAGAGGCCACTGTCAACCTGGGTCCCCAGGTCCCTCATAACCTCTTCTGTGCTTAGTGGGTTGCCACCTATATGGTAGCTTGGGGTTACCTTGTTTTTCCAGAAGGGTATGACTATACACTTTTTGCTTAGCTTCAGGCCATGGCTCTGGCACCAGCTATCAGTTTCCGTGAGACCCCTCTGAAGGATGTCTGTGTCCGATGTACTATCCACTATGGCACCCAGTTTGCAGTCATCCGCAAACTTTGTCAGCCATAGTCCTCCTATGTTTGCCTGTACTTCTGAGAAGTAGATGCCGAACAATAGGGGGCCAAGGACTGAGCCCTGTGGGACTCCACTTGTAACCGGCTTGGAGTCTGACATGGCTCCAGCAACTCTAACCCTGTGGGTTCTGTCCTTTAGCCAGTTTGCAACCCATCTTGTGACATATGGGTTTACATTTAAGCTAGTAAGTTTTTCTATAATACCCGAGTGGGGTATTGTGTCAAAAGCTTTTGCAAGGTCAAGGTAGGCTGTATGGACTGCCTTTCCCTCATCAATGGCCTTGCTGACTGTTTCGAAGAAGTCGACCAAGTTCAAAAGGCAAGATCTGCCCTTGACAAAGCCAAACTGGGTTGGGTCCAAGGTCTGCAAGTCCCCTATGTCCTTGTTTATGAGTTCCATTATGATCCTCTCCATAGCTTTGCAGACCAGGCTTGTTAAGCTTATGGGGCGGTAATTACCAGGGTCCGTAGAGGCACCGCCTTTGTGGAGTGGGACCACAGTTGCCGTACGCCACTCCTTGGGCACATATCCTGTGGTGAGGCTAAGATTAAACAGCTGCCTTATGTGCGGGTTTAGTTCTTCATTGAGTTCATGAAGCACACAGCCGGGGACCCCATCTGGTCCCATTGATGCTGTGTTTTTAGCTTTAGAGAGAGCAGCTTTCACCTGCGCATTTGAGATGTCTGGGAGGCTACTTTCAGTTGGGATAGTTATCTCTCCTTTTGGGAGGAAGAGGGGGTGAAGTTTGCGCTGAACCTGTCTGCCAGTATGTTGGCAATGTCTGTGGGTTCAGTGATTTTTGTATAATTTTGGACTAATTCTGAGCATATCTGGGAGGTTCCACCCAGGTTTCTGACATAGCTGAAGAAGGCCTTATGATTGTCTTTTGAATCTATTGACAATTTTTCTCTCAAAGTTGGCCTTGGATGATTTTATGAGGGATCGTAGTTTTTTGCTAGTGCTGATCAAAGATGCCTTCCCTTTTTGGGATTTTGCTCTATCATGTAATAGCTTTCTCCTCTTATTGTAAAGTTTGTTTATGGCTGGGGTCCACCAGACTGGACGTTTGCGCTTGGTGGAAAGAGTCTTGGTTTTATTTGGGATTGCCTGATCCATGCAGTCCTGAAGGTGTTCATAGAAGGCATTTGTAAGGGCTTCCGAGCTTGGGTTGTGGTTTCCATTGGCTCGGGGCCTTGAAGGATACCACACCTGTCTTGAGTAGTGTGAAGTTTGCTTTAGAGAAGTTCTTCACTGTGGTCTTTTTGTTTGGGGTGGGGGCGGATGTGGATTTCTAGTGAGATTAGTTTATGATCTGATCTCACCAATGAGGGATATACTTCCGGTGTGGAGCATTTTGTCCCCATGTTCGTGATGATGAGATCTAGTATATTTTCTCCTCTTGTGGGGATGGTGACTAGTTGTTCCATGGCATTTGAATTTATGAACTCCAGGAACCTTTGGGCTAGAAAGTTTGGGCTTGAGTAATGTTCCCAGTCTATATTCGGGTAGTTGAAGTCACCCAATATGATGGTGTTTGGTGATACATTTATACCCTCCAGTGTCTTCAGGAAGGCTATGTGGGCTTCCTGAGTTTGAGAGGGTGGCCTGTAGCATGCTATGAATTGTAGAGCAGTTTTGCCTATGGTTAATTGCACCTGGATGGTTTCCGATGCTTCGTGCGTAGCCACCAACCTGGAGGTGTGGGTATCCTTGATGAATATGGATACACCCTTTCCTTTTGTGGTGTGGTCCGGGTTTTGGGGCCGGAACGCATGATATGAGATGAAACCTGATAGTGCTGGGGTGCTCTCAGGAGCCTTGAACCAGGTTTCAGTCACAGCACAGACATCGATGTTCTCCATACTGAGAAGGGCCTCGAGTGTGTGCATTTTGAGATTTAGACTTCTGGCACTGAGCAGCATTACTCTTAGTTTCTTCACGTTTTTGTTTTCTAGGGTGGTAGGTTTAGAATTTGAGCCTTGCCTAAAAAAGGCACTATGGGGGTGGCAAGAGCCTTAGCCAATATCCGGAATCCCAGGGGTGACAGGTGCAAGCCGTCCCTTGCGAAGCAGCGTGGCTTGTCGAGCATGTCATCCCAGGCAGACAGGCATTGGATCCCCTTTGAATGACACCAGAAATTAAGCCAATTGTTAAAGCTGATCATCTTGTCACTATATTGTGGCATCATTCTTGGTGAAGGAAGGATACTGCTCAGGGTCAGGGTCATACCTGCCTGGGCTACATAATCAGAGAGCTCCTCTATGTCTCTTTTCATGTAGTCCAGGGAGGTACATCTCAGGTCATTCACACCAGCATGGACAATGACTGTGTCATACTTGTACTTGCCATGGAGTGACCCGAGTGCTTGTGTTATGTGGCAGATTCTAGCGCCCGATAGGCAGCTTACTGTGACCTTCTCCTTGTTCAGCCTGGTGAGTGGGACGTCAGTGTGTCTGACTATGGAGTCACCTATGACAAGTATGTTTGGTGTTGTATTTGGCCTTAAGGGCAGTGACTGCTTTGCACACTGATTTTGTTGTTTATGAGTTGTTTGTGTGGTGTATTGAGTTTGCAGTTGCTTGGGTGTCTGCTTTGGAGGCCTCTGCTGTTTAGGTAAATTTTTTCTCAGAGCCTCAGAGTATGTCTTAGTGTGTTTATGTGTTTGATTCAGTGGTGTGGTTGAGTTATGTGAGACTGGTATTGTGGTGTGTGTAGTTGCCTTCTCCTCCTGCCTGGTCTTGCCAGTCCTGAGTTGAGAGAGCTCAGCCTCCAGTTTGGCTAAATAGCTGCATCTCTCGCAAGTGTTAGTGTTACGTGGGAGGAGGAGAGGGTTGTCCGTGTACATGAGGCAATTGTAACATTGTCTCAGAATTCCCAGATTCACCAACTGGGCAGGAGAGGACGCCAGCATCTGACCCTTCGACATGCTAGAAAGATTTATGAGTTGGTATGAGACAGAAAAGTAGTGGGCTTAGCAGGGAAGTGGGCACTCCTGGGGGTTTTGCTAGTGAGAGATTTGTATAATATAGGAGTGCTTGACCTGCAAAGAGAATGCTTATAAGACAAGGGATATGCTTATAAGACAAGTGCTGAGCTTTTTGAGAAGAAAAAGCTATTTGGAACAAGTGCTGCACTTTTAGTGAAGGTGTAAACTGTTTAGGTTCCTAACAGAGCAGTTCTAAGGGAAAAATTGAAGAACAGACTTTCTGGAGCCAGAAAGAGTTTAACCTTGTTTAATCGGCGCTGCCCGATGCTGCTCTAGTGGCAACTCCGTTAAGGCTAAAGCACGTTAAAGCGTGCTTGATAGCAGGGGCTGGAAGGAAGCAGGAATAGACCCAAAACGGACAATAAAACTACAGTTTCAAGTCAGTAACCACCTCTACGGGGGGGCAGGGAAGCTGCTCAATGTTATTCACTGCCACTGATCAACAGAGAGACTTTCCTTTAGCCCAAGCAAAATGGCCTCACAGAAACTTTCAAACAGTTCAGGAACAGCAAGCCTGTAACTGAACTTTTTTAACTCTCAGAAAAGTGGGAAAAAGCAAGATTTTTTTTTTTTTGTTTTGTTTTTTTCAGAGATAGCAGAGGTTCACAAGTAATATCAAGTTATAACAGTGCAGTAAATGACCCCACACAAGAGTGCTAGGTCAAGGACAGAAAATATGCAAGTTTTAAGAAAAACGATTTAAAATTAAGTGCAAACAGGAAATTCAGCAAACAGCTTTTGGTTGTGCTCTAAATACAGCTACTAATACAGAAATCAAGTTTAACAAGCCAGCAAATGCTCAAGCTAGGCAGCTATGCAGAAAAACTTAGCAAATAAACAGAGAAAAAATACTTAAAATCTCAAAAGTGGCTCCCTTCTTCTCTCTCTCTCTCTCTCTCTCTATATATATATATATATATATATATATATATATACACACACACACACACACACACACACATATATATATATATATATACACACACACACACACACACACACATATATATATATATATATATATATATATATATATATATATATAGATTTTTTTTTCTGTGCTGTTTAAAATGTAAAAACTGAATATCTTCTTTCAGCAATCAAAAGTTTGCCTTGCTTGAATAATTTCCTATGGGCTGATGGAGTTTTATTTTATGTACTTTTTTCTGCAGAGGTTTGTTAAGCATTCTGATTGTGGAGACAGGATATTAGTTACATCAGTTCAACAACCATGCATAAATTATCTAATCCAAACATTATTTTATCACTTATTTTAAAAACGTTGACTTGGACTTCTACATGTAGCAATTTATTTACCTAATTAAAACATTTCCTTCAATTAACCATCAATTAAAGTTTCTTTATCACAAGCATTATGCATTACAGTAATGCAATCTTCACAGTTCATATTATAGAAGTGTAGAATAAACAGCAATGTAATATGAATGCCTGCATATTAATAGTCCATTCAGTTCAGCATGTGTTAGATTCTGATTCATTCATCTTCATGAAGAAATGCTGTTTTGGGTGGAAACTTTATATGTAGGTGCTCAGTTTTGTCATTATGAAAGCATACTAAAAATAAAATAGTCCTCAGTTCTCTTAAATGTCTCACTTCCCATAATATTAACAAACTGCTATTCTTTCTAGTATTATACATCCTATAATCATTTCTCAAAGTTCATTGAGACAGTTTAGTTTTCCATCAATGTTTTCAGTATTATGTAGTAATAAAAGGTGAAAAAGAAAATCTGTATTACTGCTTTCAATGCCTAAGTTTTTTCCCTTCCTTTTTATGTGTAGGACAATATTATCCTTCTTAGTCAATGCTAGGATTACACATTTGTATTTATATTTCCAACATTGCTTCATAAAAGAATAATGCTTTCATTCTAAATATATTGCACTTGTTGAATTCACTTACCCAGTAAGAGGAAAACATGACATGGTTCTGGATGTGTTTTGATAAGTGATGCTCTTAAAGTGCTTGTTTTGTTTCAATAGCCACTTGTTGTGAAACAAGTAAAAATTAAAACTATCTCTGAATCTAGATGTTTTGTACAAAAGAAGAAATGTCTATACAGTAATGCAAACACAGGCATTCCAGTGCTCATGGCTAAATAGATGTTATTAATTTATCTTCAAATACACCCAAAACATCAAGATTTCAATGAAGAGATGAGTTGCATTTAAAATATTATAAGGCAACAGAGAGCTTGCAATATAAGCCGTAAGTGAATGACTTTTCCATATGACTAAGTGTAAAAGTTTCATATGATACAATCCACAGTAGGATCTATATGTGCGTATTCCTGATGTCTCCTTTCAATACTAAACTATATCTTGTAGAAGCATAACAACAAAAGTAATAACGAACCAAGTTAAGAATTAACGGTGAGAGATGATGAAATAAGATATATAGTATTATGTCAGTAGTTAGAAATGTTCTTAAACGCGTCTGCTGCATGTGCTCTTGTCCAAAGTGCTTGAAGATGACTGTCTTAAAGACAGGGGCTTAAACAACTTGTAACTCATACAGGCTGCCCTTTATTATTAAACAGATTGTGTGTTTGTGTGAAATAAGTTGGCACCCACATAGAGGGGGTGGGAGGTACACTAGGGCTGCATTGATCAAAAAGGGTTTCGTTTTATGGAGTGAGATGGGAGTTTCAGGATTAGAAAGTGGGAAGGGAATTTTAAGGTTAGAAAGAAGAAGGGGATTCTCATATGCAGTGGGAAGGGACTTTCTGGGTTAGGGAGGAAGAGAAGCATTTCAGGGTTAAGAAGTGCTAGGGGAGTCTTAACTCTATGGAGTGAGAGAGGTAATTAGGTTTAGGAAGTGATCAGGAAATTTAGGTTTAGGGAAGTATGTTGGAGATATAGGTTTAATAGGTTTTATAGACTGAAGAATTTAAGGTCAAGGAGGTGGTGTGGATGTTTTGGGCTACAGAGCGAGGACTCTGGTTAACAACTTGGTGAGATTTTTATGTTTAGAGTTAGGACTCTGGTAGAGCTAAATGGTTTCATATGGTTGGATGTTATGAGTGCTAAGTAGTAAGATGGGCTAGTGGGAGATTGAGCACTTGCCTTTTTGAGGAAGTGGCAACAAGCAAGTTTGCCACAAGCTACAAACATGGGACTCTTTCCTAAAACTATATTAAGTATAATGGAGTTCCATTATGCACAAGTAGGTCCTTAGTTAAGCACTGATTAGAACAGAAAAGGGAACTACAAGAAAATGTTAGTGAAACAATATTTGATAATATATAATTGCATATGTTGTGATTTGTGTCTATTATTAATGCTCAGCACAGATTTACCGTGACCTTGTTTAGTAAGAAAAGCAAAGAATGCCTGAAAAAGTGTCATTAATTTGAAGTTATCTTTGATAGGTAAGATATTTTCTTTCATAAAACAATGTACAACTCAGATTTATGGCACAGTGCAAAATTCTCTAGAGCAGTACCTGTTCTTATAAACCTTAATATTAAACTAAATATACTGTTTGATCAAAAAAATCAGTATAATTTAACTTTTGTGGTTACTACTTCTTGCAACCTACATTTTTAAACACATTGAACAACATTGAACAATTGTTCAGTTTTACTGCATCACAAAGATAAGCCATGCCTCTGATATGAGTCCACATCAAGCAAGACAGTATAATGACATACTTTTTCATCATCTTTTTTCTGTCTTTTTCTGTTGTTGTTTGTTTTTCCCTTTCTTCATTTTGTCATCTCATTTTGTATTTCCATTAAACTGGTTATTTCCTTTTTAAGAGATGCATACATATGGAGGTTGTGTACCCTGATGTTGTCTACCTAATGTCCCCTGCAATGAATTTACAACTGTCTTTGTACTTCCTTTTTTACCTACACTTCTTGCTACCTTGGCAGAGTTATTTAACCCTATACATCTTCTAATACAAATTGTGTACAAAACATTCTATATCCACATGCATTCTCTCTATATTGCTGTCAAACATCACCCTGAAATTAATAAATCACTTGAAAATTAATTGTACAAACATTCCCCCACAACCATATTCAGTCCAGCAGCATGACCTGAGCCTTTGACACCCTTTTTGAAAGTCCCCTTGGAGTCGAAATGTTCACGTTTTTTTTAAATGTTTAAATGCTTAAGAAAGAAGTGTATACTCTATTACAAGTGCCATGCTGTTTCATGTAGGAAAACATTTAGGAAATATGCTTCTAGAAAGACTTTCATCTTTATCTTCTCAGCAATCACACATTTATATACCCCACACAATTCACTATGAAACCCTGAACTATGATACAAATTCACTTTCTAATTACATTAACCACCAGAAGTAAATCCCACATTCACTCTTTAGGATAATTACTGTCATGTCTGTTTCCTTTCTCAAATAACTAAAACATTTTTAAAGGAAGTAAAGTCTATTTCTGTAAAACTACACCCCGTGGCACAAAAATATTTTGGAGCATGCTGTGTACTATATTAAATATATGCATTTATTGTCTTAAGCTAACATTGCTTAATTATATCTGGCATTATATTGACTAGATTGAAGACTAACATTTATTCTGAAGGTTGTCTAATGTTAATGGAAAGTATTTATTGGCATTCATTTTTAGGGCAGTATTCATAGTGATTTGCACAAATACGATAGGGGTATCCCTGATGTTTATAAGCAAGCATAGCAAAAGCAAGATTCATATACGCCATTCACACTAACGCAAATTGCCTTATGAATAATGACATGCAAATGAGAGTCTTTGTAAAGCAGTGTATTCTAACAAGGAATTCTTGTGATTCATGTACTAATACTTATGTGGTATGTACATCCCTTATTAAAAGCAATTCTTCTCCTTTGATATCTGAGTTGCAATCAGTGAACTTGCTCCCATCCATCCATTCAGTAGTTTGTCTCAGTATGCACAAGCACTTCAGTGTCACAGAAATAAAGTTTTCCCCCTGCAACCACTTCAGTAGTTTTTCTTACAGTATGCGCAAGCACTAAAGATACACAAAATAAATTATTTTGCCCAGAGATCATTTCAGCACTCTGACCATGCATGCACACACACATCACTGACACCAAAATGAAACATTTATCCCTCAGTAGTTTGTCCACATACGCACAAGTGCTTCACTGACATCAAAATGAAACATTTCCCCCGACGACCACGACAGTATTTTGTCCATATATGCACAAGTAACAAAATGAATAATTTCCCCCAACAACCTGTTCTGTAGTTTGTACACGTATGCTGAAGCACTAAGATACAATAAGTAAAGTACTTAAGTAAAGTCAATAATTGTACCTCCTTTTAAAATGTATGGCAGTATATATTCCTTTTTTTCCCTTCTCCTCAACTCTGTATTCTCATGGTAAATTTCTGCTTACTGGCATAAGTTCAGGAATATTTACATATTTGGTATGCAAATGGAGTACTTTAAGGTTCATCTCTATGAATCCTACTGATACGCAAACATGTAATGCCCCTTATCTGCATTTTAGCTGTCCCTCTATTATTTATGCCTTAAGTATGTTAGGGTTTTACCTTAGGGAGGCATGTTTACCAAAATGCCTTTGCATTTTTGTAGTTATCCTAGAAGACATAATTTGCATAAGCATATGGCACTGCTCTTTCTGGATTACTGCGATGAAAATGTGAAGGTCTGGACTATGAATGTTGGCCTTAAGTGGATTTTACAGCTCTCTTTTTATTCATTTAGAATTGTTGAACATTTTATGTTCATTCCTGTTTCATCATACATTGCCAATTGTTTCTTAGCACTCACAAGGACAGCATGAATAGACACAGAGAAAGCTGTACATACAGGCAACTTAAAGAAAATTGTTAAAAATCAAATGAATGCATAATCACTTGATATTTTGAATGATCCTCGGTAAAAGCTGGTGCAAGCCAATGTCAGATAACTTGGCAGCTGAGAAAAATAAAAAAATGATAGTCTCAATACCTCAACAGACACTGCAGTTGCCCATGTACTGCAGCTGAATTAATTTTCGAACACTGACACTGAAGTGCAGAATAAAGTTGATGCTGCAGTCCTGAGTGTGCTATCCTTCTGATGAGATATTCAGCCAAGACTCAATATACCTGAGATGGTGGTAGCTCAGGTGAATGTGAAAGATCCCATGGCACTTATTAGTTTTATACCATTTAAATTGATTATTCACACACTCATTTTTTACATTTATACCTAAAATTATTTTCATGTTATCAAAACTCAAGAAGTAACTAAACAGTTCTATTTATTTCATTCTCTTTTCTTTTATATATACACTCTACTCCCTTTATCCATGCCCATCTTATTTCAACCAATATGTAATTCTCTACAATTTTCTTGTTTTATAACAAATTCTCACATATTGTCACAAACAGTATAGTATCCCTTTTATCAATATCACAGTTTTTTTACTTTATTATACTTCCAATATTCTTATTCATACATCTAAATCCTTTCTATCTATATTCATCTTTAAATTCCTCCCAAAATTCTTTATTATTTTTACAGTCCAGAAAACAATGTTTCATTTCTTCTTCACTACATTAGAAACACTTATTGTCCTTTGTCACCTTGTATTTCATATTCCCTTTCACCAGTAACTTGTCTAATAGAATCACACCCCAAAGAAGAATTCTACTTCATAAAAATATTGAAACATTTTTCATCTTTTATTGTCTTTTTGTCATCTTTTAATTCATTCCATAAATACACCAAAATATTATTTTCTAAATCCATATTATACCGTCCCGTTCTTTTCCAATCAGCCTCACTTACTTTGAATTTGTCATTTAATTATATTATCATATTTTTCTTTCATCCTTTTTTCTCTTCCTTTCATTTCCTTTCCTTATTTTCTGTTCCCATATATATTTGTATATTTTTCATATAGTATCTTAGCTTTCATAGGTTTGCAGCTATACAATAGGCAAATGAAGGGGCCGTTTTAAGCCTGGCCAAGTATCCCAAACCTCTGACAAGTTCTGGTACCCTTAATAAGTCTAAGCAGGGGCTTGACAGATGAACCATTTAGAAGCTACCTTTGTCCATTAGAGACAGGTGTTTAATGGGGGTGAGTGTCCTGTTCCCCATCCAGTAGTGCACTTGAATTGGATTAGAGATGGACTCTGTTTCGCATGAATGGGGAACCCACTGCAGAGAATTCAGTCTCTAGGACACATACCTGTTTCTCCAGCAGATCCTATTTATATTATAGAAAAGGTTTAAGTCCTTGGAATGGATAATTTTGGTGCTGTTTGTTTTGCAGATATTCAGAAGGTGTATTAGAGTGGGTTCCAACAATGCCTTACATGCCAGGCATAGATTTCCCATCAACAGCCTGCAGGTGATACAATGCAGGGATAGGGCTTTGAGGTGGTCTGCATAGGGATGTTATTTTTGCCCTTTATTCTTTTAGTGAGCAAACTCTGTGGATATTGCATTTATTGGATGTGCCTGGTTAGGTATATACCAAAGGGGCATTATACCCAAAGATAGGTCTGATAACTGCTGAATACCATGGAACAATGATGTGCTGAGACCTAGATGCCATACCTTTGTTTATGAGTTGTACAACATGGGGATTACTGTCTACATGTGTCCCCAAGTCCCTGACTAGTGGGTCAACTCTTAGGGGTGTGTTGTTGATATGATAGTTACCAGGAGTGGCTGACCTCACAAAGGATACTATTATGCATTCTCGACATTTAGGTTTTAGTCCATGGCATCAGTTATTTGTCTGTGTCAACCCTTCTTATAGACTATTAGTACTGGTGAAAAATTCTATGTAGGCTTCTTATTTGCAATCATTTGCAAATTTGGTCAACCAGAATCACTTTACATTGACCTTGACTTCAAGGAAGCAGATGCCAAAAATGAGCAGTCCATGGATGGATCCCTGAGGGACTCTACTGGTAAATGGCCTCTTTGTATTTATTTATTTATTTATATTTGCCATTTTCAGCAGAGGCCGGGAGAAAAGCTCCACAGTTAAAATAAACAGACAGTAGTTACAATTACTTACAACATATTTACAGATGAAGAACATAGTACATCAGTAGACAACTAGAATCTTTATTGTGAAGTACATAACAGACATTAACAAATGTTAAAATAAGAAGTTTATGAGTTATTGCCTTTAGTTGGTCTGTTCAGTTGGGTATATAGTGGTGTTGAGTTGGGATATAGTGGTGTTGTCTATGTTTGGTGGGTTGGAAGATGAGTAGTTTAGTTTTGTTTGGGTTGAGTATTAATTGGGCATCGGATAACCAAGGACCATGTCAAATGCATGAGGTAGCAATATTTTCATGACAGGTTTAGCTTTGTAGAAATGGATTCCCCAATTCTAACTTCCTGGGTCCTGTCTGCGAGCCAGCAGTCTATCCACTGGGTAACATAAGGGTTTATACCTAACCACTTAGGTGTGTCAACAATGCCTGAGTAAGGTATTGTGTCACATGCGTTAGGCAGGTCAAGGTAGGCAGTGTTTACCATTTAATCATGACCAATGCTTTGGTGACATTGTCAAAAAAGTTCAACAGGTTGAGCAGGCATGACCTGCCCTTGACAAAACCAAACTGTATTAGATTCAGTGTCTGGAGTTTCATAGGCATTTATTGATCATTTTCATGCTATTTCTTTCCATGGCTTTACATATGAGATTATACGAATTATGGGTTTTTGAGCAAAGGGATGATGTTTACTGTTCTCCATTCATGAGACATGAAGCCTATTTGGAGGCTATTGTTAAATGATGATTCCAGAGGGCTTGATAGGTCATGTCTTAAGACAGCCTAGGCCTACTGATGCAGTATTCTTGGCCTTAGAAAGAGAGAACATTGGTCCCTAGTGATAGTAGGGGGAGTCATATTTGATGGTATTTCCTGAATGGAAGCTGGGCAAAAAGAGGATAAAGTATAGCTGAATTTGTCTGCCAGTAGATTTGCTGTATATTCCTGCTCGGTATTAACAATGAGCTCAGCATACAATTGTACATTGCCTTTGAAGTTGTGGACATAGCTAACAGATTGCTTGCGGTTGTTGGTGTAGGAGGCCAAATTTACCTCAGAGTTTGTTTTGCTAGGCTTTTTTATCCTCTGAGCTGTTCATTTAATTTGAAGAGAGTACTTTTATTCTGTCAGATGCTACCTCCCTAATTATTGTTATGATTTCCTACCTTCTGTTATACAGCCTGTTTTTTGACTTAGTTCTGTAATTATTATAGGTGGATACAGCTGTCTCTATGCATCTATTAACATTCCTGCATGGGGTTCCTGTGAAGACTTCCATATAGGCAGCAGTGTTCTTAGGGTTTATGGGGCTAGGAATTTGGCCAGGTTATCACTTCTGAAATTTGAAATTTGGTCAGAGAGTTAATCATAGAAAAGTTTTTGAACATTCCAGCTTTAGCTGGCATTCCAGGTTTTATTTTTACTTTGAACAAAACTGTTTTGTAGTCTGACCTCACCAGACAGGACAATTTACTAGGTAGTGTGTAGCTCTTTCCCAAATTAGTGTGGATCAGATCCAGTATGTTTTTACCCCTGGTCAGGGTATTGACAATCTTGTCCAGGATATTTGTATTGACAAAATCCTTCACATAACATGAATCTCATGCAGGAACTAAGGTTCCTAGTATAGTTTCAGCTAAGATACTGCTCACAACTATGCCCCCCAACATATATAGCTTTCCATGTATTATACAAAAACATTGCATAACTAACTAAATCAATAAATAAGTGCTCTACTCCATGGCATAGAGGGATGGCACCCTAAGACACAGCTGAATCCAATCCAACTAACATCTTAGGCACTTAAGGAGCTGGAAAAGGTGGTAGAAAGGAGCATCTTTGCTGACCCACACACTCTGGGAGGGATGGGTCTCTGCCCATAATATGACACATCCCTAGTGATAAAGATGACAAAATCAAATAGAAAATTGTTGCTATCATGTTGGCATTGGAGGAATTATCCAAAGCTAACTAATGTTACAGTTTTTTATGCACTGGATGCCAGTAGGATTACCGAGTTCAGCAAACACATACCCACTGAGACAAAGGGCACATATATGACACTGCATGCTGATCCACCCCAATTACCCTACTCAGATCACCACTAGTGCAGTCACTATCCAGTAGGATAATACTGGAGACAGGGTAAAATGGTATAGCCAAGTAGCTGAACGTCTGCTAGAGGGCATTCCAAAAGAGGGGTGGAAGAAATATATACATAAAGAATTAAACTGTACAAATTTGTTTAATAAATAAGAAAAGAAAATTTGAAGGCATCATTCTTCAGAAAAGCATTTTTAGTGTGACGTTTACATAAAACAAATAGTAATACCAGCCAGTTGATAGACTCAGGTAATTTTAGTTTAATATAAATCTCGGAATGTCGTGATTATACTGTTCTTAGTTTGCAGCTGACTTAAATGGAAAAGCTGCACTGAACAGTTCATTTCAGGCATCTGGATATGTCTATAACTGGATTCATTGAATAAGAAATAACTAATGTTAAAACCTGCAAATACATTATTATAACTAATGTATGAATATTGAAACTGAAATAAATTACATTCTCAAGTATAATTATACCAACAAGTTATAGAAAGAGGTAATATTAATGCTTATTTAGTCAAATTAAATCCAGAAAAAAAAAGAAGTGATAACCTCCATGTAGTCTTCCCTCATCAGGCCAATAATTGAGTACAATTCCCGTTTTGGTATCTACCTTTCCAAGCACCTGCTGCAAATGGGGAGACCATTAAGCTTCCTCACAAGAAAAATTCAAGATCTTCAGCATCTGTCCTATGACAATTGTCTGAAATCACCTTCACTTTCTTCTGTTTTATACACACTACTCAAAGGTGATTTCTGCCTTGCATATTAGGCAATTTTTGACCTTCCTTATTGGAAATGCTGCATATTCATAAGTTAAATGGTCCACAGGTCACTCACTCTAATGGCCTTAACCTGGTATCTCACATTAATAGAACCTGCTGGAGGGACAGATTTGTCTGCCAGAAGTTACCACACCTTTGGGACAGATTCCCGCTTCATGTCAAGCAGAGCACCCCATTGGCCCTATTCAAACACAATCTGGATGATTGGATGAGTAATTGTAAATTCACCCTGGGGGTTCCACCTGTGTCCCTCTTGGACAGGGTGATAGGTGCTAATTGTGGAAATAAGGGTAAAACTTGGCTAGGCTTGAAAAGGCCTTAGGGTCATTAGCCTAGTAACTTTCTATGATCCTCTGGTGAGTCTTGTACAAAATTATACGTGCAATGTATCCCAAGTTGTTGAATAATTCAGATGTTAACCTAATCCCAGATCATATTTATATTTATTTATTGATTGATGGATTGATTTTAGATTTGTTATTTGACAGAGTATGACTGGGTCATATAGTACATTTGTTCTGAGAAGGTCTGGGAAGAAAAACTTCACAAAATAGCAAGCTTAGTAAAAATATTATAGAAGTCGATCTGTTAATATGAACTGTATTACATATTTATTAACACACATGAGACATACAGGAACACATGGTTGAACTTTACAAAGGTATAAACTCTTTTAAAAGAAATCAGCGAAAACATGTAAGAGACAATTAGCTATTACAATCAGGAAGATTATTAAGGTCAGATGTGAGAAAGAAAGAGGGGTAGATCTGAGTTAGTTTAGGAAGAGCAGTTTTAATGCAGAAAGGTACATGGCTTAGATAAGGGTTGAATGGAAGAAGCAGGTGAGTTGAAATGTGTTTACTGATGAATAGTAGGAAATGAAATAAATAAAAATAAAAGCAGAAGGCTAGAATATGAAAAAAATGAAAAGAAAAGGGGAGGAGAGACTGCTGGTGATTAAAATAAGTTAAAGTGGGACTCTCATCCAGGAGTGGAGGAGGAAGAGAGGGTTGACATATACATTTCTTATTTAAGAAGTTGCCTAAAGGCAGGGTGGTTGAGTGTCGATCTGATGAGTAGGGAAGTGGAGTTCCAGAATTTGGCTACTGAGCAAGAGTAGAGGCTATATTCAGCAGATATCTGGTGTTAGAAATGTTCAGGAGTTGTTTATTACTAGATCTATTAGGGCAGTAGGTCTGTAATATTGAGCTTAATGCAGGGTAGGCATTGGATGCGCACAATATTTTATGGGACATGGAGAGTTGTTAAAGAATGAGGGTGTGGGGTAATTCGAGCCTGTTCAGAGCTTTAAGGGCAGAACAATTATGGGTGAAGTACTTGTTGGAAGAAAAATTATCAACTTTGTTATAACATGCTTCTAGCTTTGATATAATCAATGCTTGCTGATTGGTGAGTATAGGGGCCCCAAAGAACAGGGAGGGGAGAAGGGATGTGTTTGCTAATATGGTTTTAGTAGTGTCACTAAGGAAATATTTGTGTCTATAAAGTATTCCCATTTTTGGTGAGTCTTATTTATGTTGTATTGGATATAAAGATCAAATTCTAGGTTATCTTCTATTATGACTCCAAGGAGTTTAGCGTGAAAAACTTCTTCAATTTCAGTTTGTTTCAATGACTGAATTTTAAAATTGGCCTTGCCATTTATATCATATTTGGGGAACAATATAATTAATTTACTTTTCTTAGGATTGAACAGTAGTTGGGCATTATTTAGCCAGGTTTCTATTGAAGTGAAAGCTTCCTGGGTAATTTGTACCAGTCACGACTGATTGATGGCTCATATAAGTATTGAACAGCTTTTTTTATCATTTATATGTTATACTATTTGTACTATTTGTATGGTTTAGTTGGATGTGCCTATAGTATTGTTTTTTATCATACTTTTTTTCCTTGCTTTCTTATGAAGTTCCCTATATGTTTGCAGATTAAGACTGGTTTTGTTTTTGAGCCATGATTTCTAGGCTTTGACTATTTGTCATGATGGACTTGCTTAAGGTTGATAGCCAGGGAGAATGGTTTGTTTCAACGTGTTTTTTGTGTGTGTGTGTGTGTGTGTGTGTGTGTGTGTGTGTGTGTGTGTGTGTGTGTGTGTGTGTGTGTGTGTGTGTGTGTGTGTGTGTGTGTATATATATATATATATATATATATATATATATATATATATATATATATATATATACATTAAGAATGTCTAGGAAAAGGGTAACGGAAGTATTGACTGTACAATTTTTATGTTAGGCCAGTTAGTTTGCTTTCAGGTCACTAATGAATAAGTCTTTACTGCAGTTGGAGATTTCATGATAATTTTTGATCTTGTGGATTGGGTTGATGGGAGATGTTTCTATTAAGCAGGAATGTGATCAATAAGAGAGTCTGGATAGGTGCCAGGGGCTGTATATCTAATAGGGTCAGATACTAAGATCCAGTCTAAGAGTGAGCCTTTTTAATTGGTATTGTTGTATCTTGTAGGTG
The DNA here is from genome assembly GCF_019279795.1 of Protopterus annectens. Lineage (NCBI taxonomy): Eukaryota > Metazoa > Chordata > Ceratodontiformes > Protopteridae > Protopterus > Protopterus annectens. The sequence goes on along the minus strand of NC_056748.1, from coordinate 676,619,384 downwards.
TTTTAGATGTTTTTGCTAATAGCCTAAGGCCATAAAAGTTTAAACAACAGGAAGTGAAAGGAGTGGTGGGGCCTATCCAATCAATGTTGACATTTCTTATTATATTCTTTTAAAAGATTATGATATTAGCTGCCCAGGAGAGGATGCCTTCACATAGCATTTTTTGTTGTTAAGTTTAAGAAGTGATATGAATATTCAGCATTATGGAATTTTGGGATGGTGTTGTAATAGGGTTGATGTTATAGTGGCTTGGATGAAGAAAGGCTGTGCTGGCTTGTTTTTATGGTAGATGTGTTTTTTAATTATCCAAACAGAAATATTTCTCTATCTTTTTTATTGGGTTTAACTCATGTTTCTTTAATGGTGTGGATATCAGGTGTGTAGTGGAGTACCCAGGCATGTTGTTCAGTAGTATTGTTGGGTAAACTTTGGAAGTTAAGGGTGGCTACTTTTAATGTTTTGGAAGGTTCTGCTGATGTTATCATGGTAGCTGGATTTGATTTGGAATTTGTAAGAGAGATTGTGGATGTGTATGGGTTAGGACTGGAAGGGGGAGTATAGTAGATGGACCTTGGTTAGCGTGGCTATCACCACATAATAGAATGATGGTCATATAGAATATGTGCTTTGCTTTATGCAGGGAAGAGTGGTGGGACAATATTTTATATTTCTGTGTCTTAAACCTGAATGTAATGTTATGTATATATAACTTTGAAAATAATGTTACGTTTTGTAAAGTGTTTTATAATAAGTTAGTATTATATGTGCTAAATGCTGGTCTTGCTTATGACTGTAATCTGCTTGAAACTAGCATTTACTAAATGTTCAATGTGTATTATCTTGGAGCTTTTCTCCCCGGACCTCCACTGAAAATGGACATATATCAAGTCGGACTATCCCGCTCAACAAATGTAAAATAAATAAATAAAATTTCAAATATATGCATGGAGAGAGATGGAAAGGGTGAGGTGATAAGTTGGAATAACTGTTAGTAATAATATCAGTGAATGAAAGGGTTGAAGAAGGGATAGGGCTAGTTTGCTTAAGGATGCAGTGATAGCTTGTTAGGAGGGTTAAGAGGAGAACAGAAAAAGTTATGGTGATAAGCAACGAGTTTAAGAGGTAAGTAAGTGCATTGGGAGGGGGGGTTAACAGTTCTAGGGTATAGAAACTTAAAGAAAGAGCATGAGCTGTGTTTATAGGGTAGATAATTTCTTGTTGGGATTGGATGCATGGGAGGAGTGTGTATGGGGATGAAAACAGAGAAGGGGTCGGAAATGGGGAGTAGAGGAATGGAGTGGTATGCTCAAGCATAATTAAGGTGAATGGCTGAGGTTTGACCCCATAAGCAAGTAATCACTACTAAAACAATTAGTTTGCCTTCAGAGTGAATTGTGCTTCTGAGAAGATAAAATGCTTAGATTAATTTTGGTTTCACTGCTGGCAGATTGAAAGCAAGTCAAAAGGTGTTCAGTATACTCATCTGAGTAGTTGTTTATGCAATGACAAATATCACAGAAATTAATGATAGAATAGTTCTTTTAGACAGCATGGAAAGAAAATATGAAAGAAAAGAATGACCAAATGACAGTAGCAAAATGACTGACAGTAGTCAAACATGGTAGTTATTGACAATTAAGTGTAAATAAAATACATGCTCATAGGTTCATACTAGGATAAGTGCCCTTATGGGCCATTTTAAGCCTAGCCAATTACCCCATGTGAGAATCAAACTCTGCACTTTGTGTTTGTAAGGTAAACACCTTAACCATTATGCCAACCTCCTACCCCTGTTTGTTCAAGGAAAGTTTAACAGATTAAGTTAATCCTGGGGAGACAATCCAGGAAGAGGTATAAAGGGGAAAAAAGCAGTGAAGGATAAAGCAGATCATGAGAAAATCCTCAGTGGGAGAGAATGGTATGTGGAGTGCAGAAAATTAGGCCTATCAGATGTTATCAGGTTGCATTACATGGTACATAGTTTGATTCCCTCAGTTTCCATTTCATTGGTGTGGTACTTTGCACAATTTATTTTACCAGACAGTGCTTTGGAGTATTTGAGATATTTATTTATTTATTTACATTTGTTTACCAGGAAATTCCGACTGGTCGCAGGTCCTTTTTCAGCAGATGCCCAGGGGAAAAGCTCCACATCATGTACATGACAAATAGAGATACAAAGTTGCAGCAATAGTAAACAACATTACAGGTCGCTGGCTTTAATACAATAAGATATTGATTATCAACAGTATATACATTAAATGTTGCAAGTTAAGAAAGTTTCTTGTCATTTATAATATTAGTAACAAAGTTGTCAGACAAGATTTTAAAGTATGTAAACACAACTAGCTAATTCTGGCTGTGGTTAGTAGTGGCGGTAGTATAGTTGGGTTAAGGGTCTAGTCGGGGGGGGGTAAGGGAGGGGGTGTTAGTCTGGATTAGAACAAGACAAAGCATTGGGCTAGACTATTCGTATGCCTCTTACACAGCATGCCTAGTAACTACCTATGAATCCATATAAACACAAAAAGACTAAGAGAAAAGCTACTAGGAATACATGGAGTAAATAAATAAAAATTCATGGAAAGAACAGCTGCAATGTTACACATAAAATCTGGAGAATTTAAGAGATGTAGAAGGGAGAGAAGATCATGAAACCGAAGTGAAATATTTTATTGAAATTGTTGAAAATAATTTTAATTGAATATATTTCATCCCAATAAGTGACAAAACATAAAAAGGAGATGGTATGTTAAGAGAATTGCAAATATGGATTACAAATAACATAAGTTGTATCTCAGTAAGAATAACTGAAATGATAAATATGCGAAATATAACTAAACCGTAATACAGATTATCTGTATATTCTAAAACCTTTTCAATCATTTTCAATGAGTCCCCTCCTGTTTGATTTCTTCATCCCATGCAATTGCTCCATATAGTAACGTATGGGTATCAACCCTTACGTTGGGGAATAATGATCTGCTTTAGTCTTCTCTTCTTTGCCTATTATGGATTTAGCAAGAAAAGTAATATAGCCTGATTTTTTAACATGTTCTGTGGTCCAGGCCAAATTATCATATTTTAAGCCTGAAAGGGATGCTTCTGAAGTAAAATATATTTCTTTTAAAAAGGCAGATATCAATTTCTTGCATTTTGTTTTCCATCTTTTATTTCCTTTTGGGCAGGCCAGAATATATGTACCAGGTCAGCCGCAGTGCCCCTCTGTCTTCAAAGATTTGTACCATTCTTCTACCCTGAATATATATTGGACTGGGGTAAGATACCAACTATATAAGAACCTTGTAGATTGGTCCAAGATCAAGGGCTGCCAATTATTACTTACCAATTTCTCCTAGATCCATTCCCAGTCTTACAGGCAAGCAAAATTTCATCTTTATTTCTTCAGCTTTTGAAGTCAGACAAAAAACACAGTAAACTGTCCCTGAATGTTTTCTTCTTCATGTATGTATAGATTAAGTCACCTCTCCTATTATTAACATATTTCATTCTGTTCCACATTATTTCTGTGTTTGCTGGAGAAACCCTTTTAGACATCTTTTGAAGTTCTCAGGAGTCATGATCCTGTACAGATGATCATTAATGAAGTCTGTATCTCACACATACCCTGTAGCTTTAGAATATGTTATATACTTTATTTGTGTAAGTGATCATACCCAAATGTCTTCTGATTAAGTTTATATGGGCTCATTTAGTGACACAACTACTTCTCTTTTTTCTCTTTAACTGGATATCTTTAGTGTTCGATGGGGTCTATATCAGAATCTCAAATGATCACAATGTTGAATCTGACATTGCTGACACATAAACAGCGAAACCGCAGAACATCGAAGAGGTAAACGGTAATCTCCGTAAGGGGAGATTTCCATTTACTTCAATGTAGTGCAGTCTCGGAGTTGGAATATATAAGTAGCGGGGGTGTGGCAGGTGCAGGATCTCTTGGCCCCTGCTTAGAGCAAGTAGTTCTGTTTTTTGACTTTATTTCATGTTTTTATTAGGTATTCGATGTTACTGGACTTCGACGATATGGTGTCGATCATATCGTATTCATAGTTCAGTAACTTTGAGTACTTAATATAGACCCGTTCAATGTACTTGAGATAATTGAATGATTCCATATAGACAGGGTACAGCAATAAACCCATTGCAAATCATTCCCTTAATTCAATCTAGCCTCCACTTTTCTAGTCAGTGTTTCCAGTCATCTGTGTCTTCCTCAGTTTCTGCAAGAAAATTTACTTGACTTTTCCCTTCATGATATGTATGTATCTTATGGGTAATAGTGAAACCCACACCGTGCGTGGGTAAGTGTGGTTAAACCAGGCTTCATCTCTTAAAAGAGCCATACAATCTAGATGTCATTTATTATTCTTGATCATTGTCTACTTTTACATTATCTTTCAGTTTCATTTTAGAGTGTGACTAATTCAGGTTGTTCAGAGCCCAAATGAATGCATCAGAGATGTATAGTTTGAGGTGCCATCATAATCCTTATTACATTGATACAATTTAAGAAGCAGTGCTCTGTGCCCCCTTTATTTCTTAATACTGTCTGCATTCTAGGTCTGAGATCCACTAAGTTTACAGAAATCATGTCCTGTAATAAGGTGCTTACCCCTTAGACTCAGGTATTCGATTAAATCTGCTTCCTGAATTTTTCTACATATCCCATAGCACCCCCTAACCCCTAGTACACAAATACAGCTTTAATGCAGTTTCAGAGAACCCAGAGATAATCACAAACTTAGAATATTTTGATAAGTTTTTGAAGGACCCCTCCTACAACTTTTGCAACTAAAGTACAGTCATCTAAATTAAAAAAAAAATGATTTTCCATGCCCCTGAATTTCTAAATCCTTAAAGTGAGATTGGCCCTTTAGTGATAGCCTTAGTTACTATCTACTTAATTACTTTAATAAATAGACCTGATGAGAGAGGACCCCTACCAGATACCTCATTATATGGAAGTTTCTTCTGACACTGCACCATGTATAAGCAAATCATCATAAAAAGGTAATACACAGTATGTAACCTAAATAAAAAAAACATTAGCAAATGCATTCAGTTTTAGAAGACACTAGAAAATAGTCCTTGGCAGAGCTGAATAACCACCAGTTATGATAACTTTTCCTGACTTTGATAATTCAGATTAATATATCTGGATTATAATTAGGAGTTCTGGCATTAACCATACATACTTTTTGCTGTAATTGTAATGGCAGTATGATTCAATGAAATGAGCCTGTAATTCCCTCTGTAATCTAGGATCATAGGAAGTTACTAGGCTATTGGGCCTGAGGCCTTTATAAGCTTAACCAATAGTTTAGCCCATGTTTAGACAAGTCAGCACCCAAAGCCCCTGTCCAGCAGGGACACAGGTGGAATCCCAGGGGTGCATTTTCTGATTCCCATCTAGTTATCCAGGTGCTGCTTAAAAAGGGATAATGACATACTCTGCTTGACATGGAAAGGGAGTCTATTCCACAGATGGGGGAGTCTCTGGGACATAAATCTGTCCAGCCAACAAGTCCCATTCATATCAGAGACCAGGATGAATTCACGCATAAGGGTTGCTCGCTCAAGGGTAGCTTGACTAGCAGGTATTGCAGCAGTCCGATCAAGGTGGACTCTGGGAATGCTTTGTATGCCAGACAGAGATCACCAATGAGGAGTCCATATGAGACTGAGTAGAGGGACAAGGCTTTTAGTGTATCTGTGTAGGGTAGATATTTGAGGCCATGGATTCTCCTGGTGAGGAACCTCTGTAGTCTCTCCAGATGCTGTATGTGCTTTGCAAGGTACATGCCAAAGGGGGTGTTGTACTCAATAATTGGCCTTATAAGGGAAGAATACATGGATGTTATGACCCCTTTGTCCCTGGATGAAATACCCTTACTTATGAGGTGGGCCATGTAGAAATCTTACCATACAATGGAAGCAACATGGTGGTCAAAAGTCAGGTGGCTATCAACCTGGTTGCCCAAATCCCTCATTACTGATTGCGTGCTTAGGACATTGTTATTAATGTGATAATATGTGGGGACGTCACTCTCCCGAAAGGGGATGATGATGCATTTATTGTTATTCCTCTTGGAAGATGTCCACATCACTTGAGGAATTGATGACCATGCCCAGCTTGCAGTCATCTGCAGACTTGGTCACCCATAGCTCATTGGTTTTAGCCTGTATCTCAGAGAAGTTTATTCTGAATAACAGAGGCCCCAAGACTGATTACTGGGGTATGCCACTCGTTACAGGTCTACTGCTTGAGCTGGCTTCCCCTATTTTGATTAGGTGGGTTTTATCAGTGAGCCAGTTTGCTACCCATCTGGTAACATATGGACTAATGCCTAGTTGAGAGAGTTAATTTATTATGCCCGAGTGGGGAATAGTGTCGCAGGTTTTGGCCAAGTCAGGGTAGATTGTGTGCACCGTCTTCCCCTTGTCCATGGCTTTGGTGACTGTCTCAAAGAAGTCAACCAGATTTAACAGACATGACCTCCCCTTGACAAAGCCACACTGTGTGGGGTCGAGTGCTAGGAGGTTGCCAATGTCCCTGTTAATGAGATCCATGATAATCCATTCTGTAGCCTTGCAGATCAGGCTAGTTAGGCTGATGGGTCTATAATTTCCTAGATTGATGGATGCTCCATCTTTGTGTAAAGGAATGACAGTAGCTATCCTCCACTCAGCTGGGACAAAGATGGTACTCAGGCTTTTTTTGAATAGGGTTTCTAATGGTGCTGCAAGTTCATGCCTAAGTTCATGTAGGGTGCAGCCTGGGATGTTATTGGGTCTAAATGAGGCTGTATTTTTTGCGTTTGATAGGGCAGTGATGACCTGTTCCCTAGAGATAAGGGGTGGGGGGGGCAGGTACTGGGCATGTCCTGATTTACTATTTATACCATCCTTCAGGAGGTGGGAATCAGCTTTGGAGAAGTTTTTTTTGTTTGACCCTAGCTAGAGGAGGGTCAGGGGAGATGGTGACCACTTTATGGTTGGATCTTACCTGGGAGGATGATAAGATAGGAGTGCTGCAGTGGTAATTCATGTTGGTTAATACCATGTCCAAGATATTATCTCCACTTGTGGGGGTACTGACTAGCTTTTTCAAGGCATTTGCATTGATAAAATCGAGGAATCTCTCGGCGTTTGTGTTATGACATGAGTAGTTTATCCATTCTATGGTTGGGTAGTTAATGTTGTCCAGGATCAGGGTAAAGGGTTGAATCTTGATAGATTCAAACAGGTCTAGATATGTGGAGTGGGCATCTTGAGTCAAATTTGGGGGCCTGTAGCTAGCTATGATTTGAATAGGGGTCTTGTCAATGGTTAACTGCACCTGGAGTGTCTCCTGTATGTCATACTGCCTGACTAGCCTGGACGTGTGTATGTTATTAATATATATTGAAACTCCACCGCCTTTGGCTTTGCTGCCCACAGTTTGGGGGGCTGAATGTAACCAGATAAGGCTGGGGTGCTCTCCACAGCTTTGATCTAGGTTTCTGTGACTGCACAAATGTCAGAATCTTCCAGGGTTAAGAATGCTTGCAATGAGTGCAGTTTCATATTTAGACTTCTACCGTTTATCAGCATGAACTTTAATTTGTGTTTTGTTGAAATTTTTATGTTGATAGTATTGATCACATGTCTTTTCCTAAAAAAGGCACTATGAGGAGGCAAGGGCCTTTGCCAGAAGCCTGAAGTCCAATGAGACAGATGCAGACCATCTCTAGCAAAGCATTGTGGTCTGTCGGTCATATCTTCCCAGGCTGTCAGGTACAAGATCCCCCTGGAATGACACCAGAAACTAAGCCAATGGTTAAAATCAATCATTTTCTGTTTGTATTGAGGCATCATTCTGGGTGACGGTAGAATGCTATTTAAGTCTGGGGACATACCTGCCTGGGACACACATTCAGTGAGCTCAATCATGTCTCTCTTCATATAGTCCAGGGAGATGCATCTCAAGTCATTCACGCCAACATGGACTATGATTGAGTCATAACAGTAGCTGTTGTCTCCTTTGCTTTGAGAAGTATCACTACTGTAGCTTTGGTCACTGATGTTGTAACAATCCCATTTACCTAATGTAAGGTTGTATATAGAAGCCACTGGGATCTCCTTTCTTTCTCCTTATATCCACTGAATGGCCCTCTAAACTTCTCCCCAAACAATAATATCCTCTGCTCGGTTAAGCAACTGAACATGTCAAAACAGAAGTATAATGTTTTTTCCTCCTATTTACTCACTTGCATGCAGTTTATGTAAAATATGAAAATACCTCTTTTATTTCTTTAGATCTGCTTGTGGCTTCTCATTGTCTTAGGTAATTTCAGTTATTACTTGTTGTTTTCTTCTTCCCATAAACCTTTGCACTATGAGCTTGATCTATGCACTGCCATATGGCCACCAAAAAGTACAGTTCCACACTTGTATTAAACACGTCTACAGAGTTGTGGATTAGTTGTTCTAGCTGGAATCTCAAAGATAATTATACTCCATCTCTGTCTTGTCTCCGTTACTGTTCTATCTAAGACCAGATTTCTGCAGTGAAGCCCATTTTAAGTCTCTATCCCTAATGTTGTCAGTCTTTTTCTGGCTTCATGCTCTTCCACTATGAACTATCCGTACATTGGTGCTACCAACAACCAAACATTCCTTTCAACTCTAAGTTGAGGAACAAAAAAAAAAAAAAAAAAAAAGATAAAAAAAAGTTCCTTTTAAACTATACTTATACCCGAAGCCATCTCCCAACCACACGCTTCCTCAAAAAAAGTAGCAAGCAGCTGCTACACTCCACACATAGAAGAATAACGTACAGCAGTTCTGAAATCCTTGGATGGGACTTATTAAAATCACACAAAAATACTTTTTCCTTTTAAACAGTAGCACTTTGCTAAATTTGAAGCAAGCAGTTGCTACAGTTTGAGCCACGCATGTAACACGACAAAGCTTTAGTTCTGACAACAAATGCATTGTATTGAATGCAGTGATGCATATGAACTGAAGACCAGTCAGCACCTGCCAGTCATGCCTCCTTACACCTTGCACCCAGGGCAGCTGCTCATTTTGCTATGCTACTGCTCACATGGCAAGCAGAAGACAATCAGTGGAAAACATCCATTGTGTTTTACTGTTAACAAAGAGTGGATGACAAAGAAAAATACCATGGAAAGAGTAACAGAGACTCTAATTCTAGTGCCGTAGGGTACTAAAGAGTATCCGTGGAAGTATGTTAATCTATTAGAGCCTCCACAACCAGAAAAAAAAAAGAAAAAATGTGTTACATGTCAGGGAAATTATTATGGTTCAAAAATAAGACAAATCAGCAAATGAAGACATTCAACAATATACAATGTAGAGAAAAATGAAATGAAACTGATAAAATGTATGTATATGTATTATACATAAGAATGTAAAGGTATAGCCCTTTTAAAACAAGTGTAATGGCATTGCCCATTTAACTCAATCAATCAAGCTTAGAATGCCTTTTTTGTATATTTCCAGTTCAGACTCATAGTTCCTTCCAGATCTTTTTTGCATCTGGCTTCTGTAACTATAGAACTTACCAGCTAATAATAGGCATTAGAGAATGGGTAAACTGTACATCAACACCCTGATTGTAGAGTGGACGTTCTCCAGCAGGGTATTAATGTACAAGTAATGCCTGCTGACAAATGAGTCCGCCACTTCATGGCAGCATATCAAGCTACTGTGGAGCTCGGACTGCAAAAAAAAATAAATAAATAGCAGCGGCCATTGTTTTACACTTGCTAAGCAGTGGTTCTGCTGTTTAGCGAGCTAAAAATGTAAAACAAAAAAAAGGATAGAGAATGTGTGTGTGTGTGTGTGTGTGTGTGTGTGTGTGTGTGTGTGTGTGTGCGTGTGTGCGTGTGCGTGTGTGCGTGTGTTTGTGTGTGTGTGTGTGTGTGTGTGTGTGTGTGTGTGTGTGTGTGTGTGTGTGTGTGTGAAAGAGAGAGAGAGAGAGAGAGAGATCAAGAGAGTGAGAGAGATATGAGAGAGATCTTGTGTGAGTAAGTGCATGTATGAAAGCAGAGGAGACTGTGTGTGAGAGAGACAGAGAGTGAGACCAGTCTTGTGGGAGTGAATCCTTGTATGAAAACAGAGGAGACTGTGTGAGAAATTGAGAGTGAGAGCATTCTTGTGTGAGTGTGTGTATGAAAGCAGCAGAGGAAACTGTGTGTGTGTATATGAATGTGTGTGAAAGTAGAAGAGACTATGTATGTGTGTTTGGGAGAGAGAATGGGCTCTATGTAAAATTGTTGTGTTTTACTTGGTTATTATTTTAAGCACTATATTATTTTTTGGTACTTACGTATTATCGCAACCAGATTTCCTAAGTGCCAGAAATGGTTATGTTTCTGTGGAAGGATGCCTGGTAACCTAATAAGGGGAGTGTGTACTCTTCACCAGTTTGGTGTGACACTGTTTTTCACATAGGAAGAGTAATAAAGTGAAAATTCCTCTTCCTGGGTAGCATCCGCTCTCGACCTAAACATGGGACCGGTGCTTCACAATAATCCTTAAGGTTAGAACTCATGAAAGGCAGCAAATTCCCAAACAGGAAAACCGGACCCTTTCAAAGCCCTTTACATGTAGACAGTGGCATCTGCGATTGTCAAATTTGGAAGGAATGTGTGTGAATCATTCATCATTTGCAGCAGTTGTGACAAACAATGTAAGTGGTTCTGATTAACAGAGCTATGTGTGTGAAGCCTGATAACTTTCACCACCCCAGTCACAAGAGTCCCACTAGGGAGAAAGACACCAGTCCATGAGGGATCACTTTCCTGTTACTTACTAGTTCTGTCAGATGTCTGTGGTTTGGATGACCACTGGCAGTAACAGTTACATGGTATATTCCTGACTGACCTCCCTTTGCTGAGGTTGTGATCAGGAATACAGGAATCGTGATGCACTTTACCACTTAGTAGCTCACGGAACGAACAAGACCTATCCCCCCAGGAGAAAGAAAATTGACTTTTGCTACTCCTTGTGCCTCATTCCCACTATGACCCACTTCTGCTTACTTACTTATACAACCCTTTCAAGGTTAAGAAAATAAGAAAACTGTTTTTGCGGTAACACAACCATTTCGCCCACTTCAGAAATCTGGTTGCGATAATACGTAAGTACCTATTTTTTTATAAATGTTTGATGTAGAATGCTTACTCCAGCACCATTAACTTATACTACAGCAAGTTTGAAACATTAGGCGGATGAACTATTTTACATTAAAAATATATAAAAAAATATAATGCTTAAAAAATAAATAAGCAAGTAAAACACAACAATTTTACAGCAAACTCATTCCCTAAACACAATAATGCCCTCCAGGGTGTATGTTAATGTATAATAAATGCCCTTCCGGGGGTTTTGATGCCCTCTGCTGCCTCATAACAACTCTGGGAGGGTGTTAATTACACACCAACGCACACCCTGTCAGGCATTATTTCTTGCGTATTATGAAGTTCAAAGAATTATTAACAAAATGACATTAAGATTGTTTATATAGGATGTGCTGCAGCAGAGAGATTCATCACTGCTTATCACATATTATTCAGACTTTTGTATTTATGTTTATATGTTTGGGGGCTGTGGTGTGATATAACTTGGTGGGAGACAGAAAAATGTATTGCCAATGTTCATCTATATCATACTGTACCTGAGATATTGCCAATTGTTTGGTAGCAATAAAAATAAATATTTTTTTCATATGTACTTAATACTTCAAAAAACAAGGGAATTACAAACTGTTGCATGACACCAGTTGAAACTTTTAATGTTGAAGAAAACTGTCTTTGATATCTGCACTGTAAGTTGCACCTCTTGGGAGATATTTGTTGTTATTTATGTTGCTAATTATATGATTAAGCATATGTTTTCATATTTCTGTAAATTTTTCAATAAACATGCATTCATAGAGGAATTTCTGTCTAGGTTGCACATTTTCCAAGATAATGTTAATTTATGAAACTAAAACAGAGTAAAAAGGTCACACAGATAACCAACTGGTTAAAAAACACAAAAAGAAAAATCTAGCAATGCAAGACGTCTGTGTGATACCTTAAACGTCTTGTTAATTTATGAAAGTTTAACAAAAAATATAATCCGGGGTTCATGTGCATTACAATATGCTATTGTATTTATGGAAAGATTAAAAATGCACTGACTATTAGCACTGCTACTGATAACATTGCTATTTGTGCAATTTTAACAGCTTTTACTGCTTACAAAGTTTGTTTGTGTCTTTCGGCTTTTCCCGGTTAGGGGTCGCCACAGCGGAACTCCGGTCCGCTAATTATTGGCAGTTGATTTTTACGTACCGGCTTGCCAGGCCTGACGCACAACCTTTAACGAAGGTACGCCCATTCACGCTGTCTCCATGCAGAAGACACTCTAGCTGAGAATTGAACCGGACAGCGTCTTACTGTGAGGCGACAACGCTACCGCAGCACCACCATCGCGGGTTTACTGCTTAGAAAGTGTTTACATTTATCTGGCATATGCTTTTTTATGTTTATTTTTCAGAACATGCTCTGGAATGCAGGGATGTGCAGGCTGATAATGGTGTGACATTCCACACCACATAAGTGTTAACGGGTTAAGAATAAGCCTGTATCATAGTGCACTGTGAGTACTGAGCTGTAGACAATTATGTGTGTGTGTGTGTGTGTGTGTGTGTGTGTGTGTGTGTGTGTGTGTGTGAAGCTGAAGTGTTAACATCATTTATGTTGTGCTGCAGTGTTGCTTACAATAAAGGTACCCTTTTACCAAAATCTATACTGAATCTTGATATCTCTGAAATGATTCTCAATAGAAGCATTCCTTATTTCATAGCACCAAATGGCACGGTGCCAGATCTGGCATTATTATTTATGGAAGAAAACAAAAATGCCTATAATGGTTACATCCCACACCATGCCGTGTGATCCAAAACCACTCAGAAATTGCTGCCATTACTGAAAACACCAGTATTACCCCAGCAAGTCCCTGTTTTACTGAATTTAAAATGATTATTGTTAAAATGCTAAAATTATTGTTCCAGGATAAAGTTTAACCCACTAGAGACATTTGACTTCTCAAAACCATTCTGTTGGCTGCCTGGAGACAGAGATTTGTGCAATTTCATATATCAATGAAATTAGATAAGAAATCCAGGTAAACATGCCTTTGTACCCTGTGGGCAGAGAGATGGGTGCCATATACAACAATTAGATTTCTTTAGGGTCAGGATGTTACATGTGAGTCAGTAATTAGTAAGTTAAATGAACAGTTTGTGGCAAAGGGAATATAATACATGAGAAAATATGAATCACGGATGGCCAAATTGTTGCTCTGAAATCGAGCAACTTATACACAAATATTTTATAGTCAGAGCATGGTTATCAGAGCATGATGGTTTGTTATTATATTATAATAATTATTATTATTGTATAAGACAGAATTGTGGTATCCCTAAATTAATGAACAGAAGTGATACATCAAATACATGTGGGTCATTGGGCCACATCAAATGCAGATAAAGAACAACAATTTTCATATGGTGGCCAAGTATCAATGAAAATATTGCCAACTTAGTGTCAAAGTGTGAAGTCTGTATTAACCATAAACCACCACAGAAAAAAAATGAGCCTTTAATGCCAACGCCTCTGCCAGACATGCATTGAGAAAAGATAGCAAATGGCATGTATGTGTCTGAAGATAAGAATTATCTTGATTTGTTGACTATTATTATAAATCACTAAAATAATTTATGTACCAGCTACCTCAAGCCAACTAATAATAATCATTTTCAAGACTAAATTTCTTGAGTACTATGTACCAACAGAATTAGTTACAGCTAATGGTCCACAGTTTATGCCCAGGTAATTCAAACAATGTTTGGCTGATTACAGATTCACTCATAGTTTGTCAAAGTTCTCACCATCCACAATCAAGTGGGGGAAGGTGAGAGGGCAGTTCTAACAATAAAAAAATATTAAGGTAAAGTAATTCACATAAAGCTGTAATGATAACCATTTAAATGGCCAAAAATCCAAACTTACATATATTACATTCAGGATTGCATTGGCAGAATATTGCATTTTCCCCATTGTATGACTATCTCTGAGTTGGTATATATGAGTTCAGGGACGGGTGGCTTGTCAACCATGTCAGGGCTACACGGGGGCCTGCCCCTGTTAAAAACAAGTTGAAAGGAGATAACAAATGTTTGGTATTCATTCTTCGTCTGCATTTTCAGTCTTGTTTTCCTGGGGTCGTGGGACTACGCAGTTCGATTCTTGAGATTTTAATATGGATACACTCAAAAGCCATATTCAGCACCTCCCCACAGTACCTCTGGAGTTAGTCCTTCAAAGCTAACATTTGGAATACAGACAGAAATTGATAACATGCCAAAACTCAATACAAGGGTGATACCATGCCAAATTTAAAAAAGAGCAATGCTCAAAAACAAAAAAGATTCATATAAAAAGTTTTATGAGTAAAATCATTCTGTATAGCAACTGCCTATCATACAAATTAGTCAAACTGTTCATTAAAGTTAGGAGGGGAGAAGAAATGGAATACTGTGGTTATAATAATGCAAATGAATGCAGAGACTTATTCCTACATGGTAAAAATAAAGATAGTACCATAATTTAATGTAACAGATAACATATTCAGTAAATTTTTGATGAGTGACTACCTGAATGCAGTGTCCCAGTAAACTGATCAAGTCAAATTGATTCAAAGACAACCAGATCAATGTCTGGCAAGTTCATTCCTGTGCAAGAGCCTATTCTACCATAATCAATTATTAGAGACAGGGCTGAAAGTTCAAGTTTGTTTCTTTGTTATGACAGACTGAGAGCTAACCAGTTATAACATTATCCTTCACAATTGAGTGTACTCACCCAGTAAAATCTATTTTGCATAGAATCTGTACAAAGTCTGATGCATGCTATGACAATGTGATGTCTGAAATGCTTTTTTTTTTTTTTTTTTGCAGGTTTTCTGACTGTTTCAGCCATAGTACAGATGGGCTGCATTCATATTCCCCAAAATTACCTGTCAAAAATTCCAACACTGAACCATTCATGGACTGCATTTCCCCTTTTTTTGCAAAGCTTTATATTTTGTTGCTTTGTTCACATTTAATGTTTTGTGTCCTACAGGTTCAGTAAATAGTTTTGAATTTATATATTTATATTCATATATATATATATTCATTCATATAGTCATTATGATCCAGTGACCAAAACCTTCTCCCTGTCTGCAAATCTACCAATCTGCTGGGCATGGTCTGAACTTGTACCATATTGCTAAGATCTGTAACTCCTTACCTATATCCATCAGGTCAATACCATTCCTCCAGTCCTTTAAAGCCATTCTGAAACACGTCCTTGCCCAAATCTGTCTCTATTCTTGCTCAAGCCATGATTAACTATGCCCCTAAATATGAACAAGTACCAAATCATACGTCATACCTCCTTACTCACCCTTCTTCACTCCCTTCCTAACTTCAATCAATTTCTCTCCCCGATTCTCTGTCTTAATATGCCATTGTTTTCTTCTCTAAATTCATATTGCAATTCCTTTTTGTATTATACTACCTTACATTTAATTTCTTTAAACTGGCTAAAATTTCTCTAAATATTAAATCGTCATATAAGTTATATCTATTTTGAATCAGTGTTGCACATTATTTCAAGTTTGGTATAATTATTTAAACTGTAGATGCTTTTGTATTATTTTTGAAGAACGTAATATTATTGGTCTTAAAATGTTTTGCAATATTTTGCAGTTTTTTACCCAGGACCTTCTCCAAAATTGGGCACCTACCCTATCAGACTTGCCAGTAATCAAATGTCAATTAATCAATTAATCAATGCAAATGTATGTTATTTTCCATTTATGAATATGTCTGTTGCTCACAATGCACTAAATATATTTAGCTATTGACAATTATGTGTGAGATGCGGAAATGATAACATTACTTTTGTTGCACCGCCACCTTGCTAATCATAACATTACCTATTTACTGAAAGCTGCACTGAATGCTGACATATTTGAAACAATTGTCTTTAGCTTGTTTTTTATAACAACACCTGACAAGTACTGCTAGAAAAATCTATAAGAAGAAGAAGCTGTAAAAAAAATTATAAATAAGGGCATCATTCTAGATAATTTAGTAATTAATGCAACTATAATGAATGTAAGGAAATAATAAAATGGAACAAAACTATTGGCTTCAGAAATAAAGTAATACAAAAAAAGCTACACAGAAGCTAGCTAGATGGAATGTTCTTTAATATTAGCTCTGACTAAAATAAGCACACAAAAATGTATAAAATAATAAAATCAGCAGATAAGTGCTTTCACATTTAATACTGTATGCTTAATTAGATCTATAAGACAGAAAAAACACAGATAAATATAACATATATTAGATATTATTATGCTACTCAACCAAACAATGTCTCAGATCTCTTGATCTTAAAGCCAGTCTTAAAGGGACATGCTTGTTAAGACCCAAGTCCTTGTGAGCTGCTAGTGTAAGAATCCATTCAATTTCTAAACATCCTGTTTGGGTGTTAGTGTCACCCCCTGTTAGCCATATTATGATACTTCTCAATAGTCATAAATTTAAAGCTATGTGTGGCATGCTCATTTGTTATGTGCTTAGCCAACGCATTTCTATTATCTTGCTTATTGATACGATATATATGTTGTTTTATGCAATCCCTAAGACATCTGTTCATCTTACCAACATAATAACAGTTACACATTTGGCAAACAGCCAACTACATTAGATCTCTCATGTCACAATCTGCATAAAGCTCAAATTCAAACAATCATCCACTAAGGGGATGTGTAAAGCAGTTACCGGTCTTAATATATTTATAAACATTGCACACTCTACAAGGACGCATCCTTATCTTCTTTTCTGTTTCATTCCTACCTACTCTCACAGAGCTCAAGGATTTATAACAAAGCATCGTTTTCAAAGATGGACCATTTCTAAAAAAAGAAATGGGTCTCCCTATCAAGTATTTCTCTGCATTTAGCATCAGACATAAAAACTCGCCAGTGTTTCCTAATAATATTACATCACATGAATATGTCAAACACATTCTTATTTGACTCTCATAGTCACTTTTATCCACTACAGAATTCATGTCTCTTGTATTATAATATGGTCTTGCTCTGTTTCGTCTAAATGATATTACACCATTCTGTGCTTGTAAAATGTCCGAGTCAGCATAACCTGTCTGCTAAACTCATTGGCCAGAATATCAAATGAATCATACATATCACTATTTTTCGTGTGTAAGCTTGCATTTCTAAAAATACTGGCCTTTCATAACATTGTTCTTTAACTTCTTGTGGTACTTACTATGAGTATGCAGCTTGTTATTAACCTTACATGATTTCTTAAACAGCATGGTATCCAATTCACTGGATGTTCTATGAACACGAACAGCCAAAAACATCTATCATTGCAACTGAACAATCTAAAGTAAACCTCAGAAATTCAGTAGTTTGTTGCAGATAGTCAGCAAAAGCATTCAACATATCTACTGACCCAGACCATATAAAAAAGATGTCATCTACAGTGGCCCATATTGTTCGAGACTCATGGGACTTATTAGACAAGCTGAGAAGCAACATTAAGAATTGTGAATATTTTTTTGTCACCCGTGACATCTGTAGTTTGTACACAGTCATCCCACACGAGGAGAGTGTTCAATGGTTTGAGGACATAGTTTCCAAGAACAGGTCACTCTCTGATATGGACATGAGACTTGTGACAGAGTTTATGGACATTGTGCTTCACAATAATTATTTGTCCTTTGACGGTGAGTTTTGCAAGCAACATTCTGGTGTGGCAATGGGAGCAGCATGCGCCCCACTGTTTGCAAATGCTGTGCTCCTGCGGTAGGAATTAGAACATGCGTTCCAGCTCCCATGCTTCATAAATTATTTGGGGTATTTTTGATACCTGGACAATCTGTTAATTATTTGGAAGGACTCCACTAAGGAATTTGAAAGAATTTGTGGTGATTTAAGGAGCAGTACTACTTTTCTTAACTTCATTAGACATATGGACAAGGACCACATTCATTTTTTTGGATATAGAGCTAATCAAGCAACCTGGAGGGAAATTCACCACACAGATTTTTAGAAAGCCCACTTTTTGTAATGTGTTTTTAGCTTATTTGAGCTGCCACCCTCTTCATCAGAAGAAGTGTATAATCAAAAGTCAATTTATACGTATCTCAAGACTGACATCTGATGATATTAAGTGCATGGATAGCTTTGAGCAAATGAAAGCTATGTTTTTGGAAACTGAATAACCTTCATCTCTTATTTTGGAGATATGTGAAAAGATGTGGGCTGGTAGAAAGGCCAAATATGCCCCCATTATTTTATTTGGCATCAAGGATGTTGGTAGGCATGACAACCAATGCGACTTTCAGACCAACAAGGTGTTGCACTTTTCCTTAGACTCCAGAGAGATTCATGGGGATTATACAGAAGAACTGTTTTTGTTATGGCAAGATGTTTCAGTTTGTAGGTACTTTCAGGAAGGGCCCTCATTTACATTTAGGAACAAGAAGAACATCACACAACTGTTGGAAATGCCTGCTAAACCTGATTTTGGTTTTCTGACTAGTAGGAAATGTGGGCAGTGCAAGTAGTGTTGTTTCATCAACGTTGATCCTGATGACTTTTGGAAGACAAGACTTAATGGTATATGTAAAAGGGGAAAGTTTAACTGCTGGTCTGAATGCGTGGTTTACTTGGCTACCTGTGATTCATGCAGTGGGTTCTATGCAGGTAAAACCCAAAACGCAGTAAACAAGAGGATATACCAGACTGATTATAGCATTTGACAAATTGACAGTAAAAGTGCCTTGACTAGACATGTGAACAACTGCATGTATTTTAAAAAGTTTAGTTTTTTGATCTTGGAACAAACTGAACTGGGTTATATTCAGGTGATTGGAGAAACAGACTGTTGCAACAGGAAATGAAGTGGCAGCTTAAGTTAAATGCTGTGAGTGTACCAGGAGTAAATGACACTATTTTGATTGTGAGTGAGCTGTAGGCAAGAGCAGCTCACATTTGGCTATTTTAAACAGTTTGACAGGTTTCTTACTGTGACTATATTGGATTTTGAGCTAATTGTCATCTTAAGTTTTGCCTTTAAACTACAAGTGCTTTTAAATTATAAGGTCTGATGGGTGGTTGTAAACGGGTGTGTTAGGAACAGCTGACTTCATTCAAGTATTTTAATGCAAGTTGTAGTTCTTCCTTCACAGTTCTGAAGATGTCAAGAAATGACAAGAGCACTTGGCTTTATTAAACGTGATCTGGAAGAGAGCTTCGAGTGGCCTGGTTCTTGTTTTGTTTGGGATCTTTCCATATTATGGTCTCAGGATTATAGGTTCATAGGTTCCTAGGAGGTTACTAGGCTAGCGGCCTAGTGCCTTTATAAGCTTAGCCGTGTTAATCCCAGATTGCCCTAATTGTCCTTGATTAGGTGGACATACTTTACAGATCAGCACTGACTACCATGTCCATGAGGGACATGGGTGCTGCCCCTGGGGTAAATTTGCGATCACCCATCCATTTGTCCGGGTTGTACTTGAACAGGGTCATTGAGTTGTTCTGCTTCATGTAAATTGGAAGTTTATTCCAGAGCATCAGAAATCTCTGGGAGACATACCTGTCTCACCAGAATATTCTGTTAATGTCACTAGAAACATTGAGATTCCAAGACCGAGTGGCTCTAGTGCCATTTGAGTTGTGCATGTGCAGTATTTCCATCACGTTGGGGTCAGATACTGCCCTGTAGGCCAGGCACAAGTCACCTCTCAGTAGCCTATATGATATAAAGTACAGTGACAGGCCTTTCAGTCTATCCACCTAGGTCATGGTATGGAGGCCCTGTATCTTCTTAGTGAGAAACCACTGTGGTCTCCCCAGTTGTTGTAGGTGCCTGGTGAGATACATGCAGAAGGGAAAATTGTACTCTAGTAATGTTCTGATGAGGGTTAAGTAAAGTGGGGTTATAACATTGTTAGACCTGGATGTGATGCCTTTATTTATGAGATGAATAATGTAGAAGGCTTTCCTTACCTCTGTGGAAACTTGGTGGTTAAAGTTCAGAGTGCTGTCAATCTGTGTTCCCAGATCTCACATCACTGGGTTTGAACTTGGAGGGGTGCTGTCAATATTATAATTAGTGGGAAATTCCACTTTGACAAATGGGATAATAGTGCATTTTTTTTGCGTACAGTTTTAGACCGTGATTTTGGCACCAGTCATTTGTTTGTGCTAGCCCCTCCTGTAATATGTTAACATCATTGGGGGACTAAATGATTGTGGCTAGTTTACAATCATTAGCCAACTTGGTAAGCCAATGGCTGCCTACTTTGCCTGGATTTCCAAGAAATAGATTCCAAATAGTAAAGAACCCAGTACAGATCCTTGTGGTACACCACTGGTAATGGGTCTACTGGTAGAGGTGGAGTTACCAACTTTGACAGTATGTGTTCTGCTGGTGAGCCAATTAGCTACCCATCCATTGATGTAAGAGATAACTCCTATCTGGGAGAGTATTTCAATGATACCTGAGTGGGGGATTATGTCAAAGGCTTTGGGAAGGTCATGATAGATGGTATGTATCAACCAGGGCTTTGGTGACTTTCTCAAAGAAGTATACCAGGTTCAAATATAGCATAATCTACCCTTAATGAAGCCAAACTGTGTTGGGTCTAGAGTTTGAAGGTAACCTATGTCCTCATTGATAAGGTCCTTGATGATCCATTCCATGGCCTTGCAGATGAGGCTGGTTAGGCTTATTGGTCTATAGTTCCCAGGGTCAGTTGATGACCCCCCCTTATGCTGCTCTCCATTATGCTGGTACAATGCCAGTCCTCAGGCTATGGTTAAAGAGAACAACAAGTGGGTCAGCTGTGTCCTATTTTAGATTGCTTAGTAAGTAACCGTGGATGTTATCTGGTCCCACTAAGGCCATGGTTTTGGCAATAGAGAGTGTAAATATGACTTCATCTTAAGAGATATTAGGTAGAGAACTCGTGTCAGGTATGCTTTGGGGTATGGCTGGTGAGGATAGGGGAGTGAAGTTTGTGCCAAATCTATCAGCTAGCAGGTTGGCAATATCCTCTGGTATAGTATGATTGGTACTTTCTACTATCAATCTGGCAGATAGCTGGACAATCTCTTTTAGATTTTGGATCTCAAAAAAACGGTCATAGGGATGCTATTTTAGATTCATAATTAGCTTTAGAGGACTTTACAAGACTTGTGATTTGATTGTTCAGTCTGTGGTGGGAATTCTTCCTTGGCAGAGGCAGTTTCCTGTTGTTCTTGGACATCAGTTTTTGCCTTTTGTTATACAATCTTTTTATACTAGATATCCACCAAGATGGCTTGTTTTTTCAGAAGGGCCTGGTTTTAATCTGATCAGGTATAGCCAAGTCTATACAGTTGCTAAGATGATTATAGAGAGCATTTTTGTACATCTCTGCATAGGAGTCATTATTGCCTGTGATTGTAGGGGGTATAAAAGTTGTTATACCATCACTTAGTAGGTTAGTAATTTGCTTTGGAGAAGTTCGTTATTGTTTCTGTTCCTTTGGGGGTGTGAGGTCCAATAATTTCTTTGAATTAGACTAATTTATGTTCCGACCTTACCTGAGTAAGTTGGATCAGTTTATGATATAGGAATAACAAAGGGTTATTCTGTTGTCAGTATAGGATGAAGAGCTGTGGCAATGCTTCTCAGTGTGCAGTTGAGCAGTGTGCAGATGAGCATCAGGGGAATTTGGAGGGTTCTACTGACAGACGTCTAGGAAAAAAATTAAGTTTCCAGGCATTTGCATCTATACAGAGCAATGCTAATGCCCATTTCACAATGCACAGCTACGTGCAAACACATGGCTAAAATGCAGATTAAATTCAACAGTTTAAATGCAAACTACCAATGGGAAAGCCCCAAACTGAGCCTTTCTCCAGTAATCCCCAACTATTGTAGAACCTGAGCTGCACACTTCTGCCACAAGGGAGGCCCTCTTAATGTAAGATAGCTGGTTTAGAGCAAAGTGATACCAAACAGCCTAGATTCTGCAGGTCTAAATCTAGCCTATGCTATATAAGGCTGTAGCACAGAATTTCAAAGTGCACTAAAATTTAGACCCAATCAGTAAAAATGAAGCTGTAGTTCAAATAAATACAGTTAACAAAGTGCAATACAGGCTTTAAACATATGTATTTTTCAGTTGTTTGCAGTGGATACCTTGGATTTTAATTCAGATGCATTCCAGATCGCTGGCTAAAGTCACCAAATGCTGATCAGCTCCAGTTAAATGAGAGCAAACTCTTGCAAACACGAGGCTTAAATACAGGTGAAATTCAACAGTTTTAAGATAAACTACAAATAGGAAAGATGCAAACAGCCTTTCTCCAGCAATCCCCAAATAATACAGAACCTGAGCTACACACTTCTGCCACAAGGGTGCAGGGAGGTCCTCTTAATGTAAGACAGCTGGTTTAGAGCAAAGTGATACCAAACAACCTAGATTCTGCAAGTCTAAATCTAGCCTATGCTATATAAGGCAGTAGTACAGAATTTAAAGTGCAGAAAAAATGCAGATGCAATCAGACAAAATGAAGCAGTGGTTCAAATAAATAC